>NW_011888822.1:2827865-2832692 GCF_000151845.1 Pteropus vampyrus | reverse complement strand
TTTTTTTTTTCCAAAACATAAATCAGAACTTGTAACTCCCCTCCTCAAACCCTGTAATGGCTTCCGCTGCCATTAGAATAAAATCCACACTCCTTTGCATGGCTCTGCTTGATCAGGCAGTGCTTACCTCTCCCAACTCATCTTACCAGGTTCCCTCTCGTTCACTTTGATCTTGCTCGGCCCTGTCTCAAGAACTTTTGCATTCCATGTCCTCCCTGCCCGGAACATCTTCCATAGAGCTTTGTATATTCTTTACATGTCATTCTCTGAAATAGTCCTTTCTAGTCCACCTTGTCAAAAATAATCCCCTTCACCATCACTTTCTATCCTTTTACCTTGCTTTATTATTTTTTTTATAGTACTTGCCTCTACGTGGTATATATTTGCGTGTGTGTGCCCACACATATACATAGATGTATATCTGATACATTTGCTTACTTGTTTATTGTCTCTCCCACTAGAATATAACTTTCATGAAGGTAGGAACCTTGTCAGTCTTCTCACTGCTGTATCCTTAATACCTACACCTAGCTCTATTTTGCATAAGAGAATTGTTAAATAAGTAAATAAAAAAGATCTAGGTAGCCACTGTCATACTGAGTGGTAGAAGAGAGAGCTCAAGTTTAGAAAGGGCTACAGTGACAAAGTTAGGAAGTTATGACACATAGGTATCTCAATGCTGTACATTTGACATATATGCCCATTATTTGAGTCCATGACCCCAATTGCTTTTTTTTAATTTTAGAAATTTGACTTTCTATATTGTATGATAGAATTAAAAAATGGTGTGTTAAACTTGCTTTGTTAAAACTACATTCATATAAATGATTTACTATATTCATGACGTGATTTTGCATGCAGACTATACTATAATAATATGAAACCTATTCAAAAGTTATCCTTTCAGAATCTACACTGTATGTAAACATTTGAAGTTCACAGTAAAATCCTGTTTCATAATACTATGAATTGCTATCAGATAACTAAGGATTCAGAAAAATAAAATTATATAGTATTTTATTTGTTTTGTATATTCTTCATATATATAAGTTCTTGATAGAGAAGTAATTCACAGTAGAGACAATATAGAAAATATGTTAACTTAAAGTGTTTCAGCATTTTTAAAACAAGATTTTCTTGAGTAGTTTTTAAAAATAATTTTGTTTTGCCTGTGAACTTTTTCTCTCTTTGTGTAAGACACATTTTCTGAAAAAGATGATTTAGGAGTACGACAATGGAACATTATAGTATTTATTTCCCAAAGCTATAAAATTTTATGGTTCAAATGAATTTCTGACAGCTGTTGAATGCTTTCAAATTCTTTTTAAGACCACTATTTCGTTTCCATTGATAGTGTAGTTATAGTCTGTTGAGAGTGCTTATGTGACTTTGTGGAAAGTTCTGTGGAAAAAAAAAACCCACTCAATTTTATATAAATTTATTTCTCTGCCAACTTTGCTATACATAAATATATCTATATAAAATTTCCACCCTGGATAAGAATAGATCCCTTTAAACATAACATGTATAGAAAAGGAAATATAAAAGTAATCAACTCATCTTTCTATCTCAGACATATTAAAAATTTTAACCCAGTTATGCTGTGAATAAACCTAAAAAGTTTGACCTTTACGTCTGAAATACACTGAAACCTTGTACTGATGATAACTAGAGAGGCAGTGTGGTGAAATGGTGATATTGTCAAATTAGAACACATGGATTCTAGCTCTGGATTTCCTTCCTAAAAACACAGTTTCATCACTGGCAAGAAAGGAAAAATATTACCTTCTTTCTCTACTTCTCAGGATATTGGTAAGGGCCAAATGAAATAATACATATGAAAGTAGTTTCAGAATTGATATACACTGTGAAAAGTACAATTTTCATTTTTGAGCAGCATTAATGGTAAAATAGATCTATTTTATTAGTTTTGTTACGTGTGCTAAAAACCTTATTATAAATTGTTTAAAGTAGTTCTATCTTATGGACTCAGGTTTTCCTTGATAGCATGGCTCTGGTGTATTTTAGTTCTGATTTCGTCTATGAATTTCCAGTTCATATCTTTTCAAAGATAGTATTTTCTCTCATCTCAAATGACATGAGCTGAAAAGACTGATAAGCACTAAGCTTATTTAACATGCAACTATAGGTATTTATACATTTATTTAACATGGAAATAAAGGTAAATCTTTAACAGTAAATCTTGCAATAGTATCCCTAGCTTTACATTTTTTATTAGGCTTTTACGAACTAATTTTCCTATGCTCTTTAGACTCAAAAGAACCGAATCTTCATTTTCATTCTGAAACTTATAAAAATTAATTTTCAAACATCACTGATAAGTAAATAATCTAAAGTTAAACTAAAAATGTTTTTAAAACCACAGAGTAAAGTTTCCCAGTTGAGTAGAATTAACAAATCTATTGGACTTTGAGGTATTTCTTGAAAGCACAAAATTATTATCCTATTGAATCCCTAGATATACGAAAAAGATTCAGTTGTTTCTGACTTACCGTTTGAAAGAAAGCTGTACTATTTGTATTTAAATTTCGCAATCATTCCTTCGGACATGTTTAAGTAAGAGTGAGCCTTACCTGAAGTTGTACAGGGAAATTCTGACCTATCTTTGAGAAGAAAGATAGTTTCAGGAAAAAAAAAAAAAAAAAAAAACTCTGAGAAAACTGAACTGACTCAGACAAATCAGTTTTGTAGTCTTTCTTTTTCAGTAACATTATTAATATACCTATACTTTCAATGGCAAAGTAAAGACCAAACTCTTTAGCTTGATATTTAAGGACTTCCATGGTATAGATCACATCCTACTTGTCAAGTTCATCTAATTTTTTAAGGTGAAAATTTTGTTTATGCAGGACTTGCCCCAATATTCACATAAATAGAATGGCCTTTATTACCTATTTTGTCACTCAAAATCAGTTCATCTTTTAAGGTTCAACTGAAGTATCATTTCCTTCTTGAATTTCTCCTCTGAACTCCTGTGACACTTATTTATGTTAGTAATACTAATCTATTTGGGACCTAATGATATGCTCTCATGTATTGTTATATAACTTTTCAAGTCTGTAAATATATTGATATGTAAGTATGTATAGATGTGTGTGTATTAAGACTTATTTTACATTATTTCTGCCTTTTAAAAGGCTTAGAATATATAGACATATAAAATATATTCAATAAATGTTAAAGATAGTTGCTTTTCCAAGTATTATAGTTCTTGGTTGGAAGTCTGATTTAACATTTAAAGATGGACTGTCCCCCAATCCACTCCTAGAAACTAGGGCATAGACTCTCTGAGCACAAGTTCCTTCTATGCAGAACGGTACTCTCATTTTGGAAAAACTCTCACCAAAAAGTGTTTAAAAGGTCATTTAGGAAATGAACAATCTTTATACAGCTCTGTTACTAACGCGCCAACCTCACATAGTCATAAGGGAGAAGTTATCAACCTATCGACCTATTATGTTAAAGGAACACCACTCTATCGAAGGATTTGGGGGGACATCGGCTGTTTTATCTTTTAGTGCTGGTTTCTCCTTACAAGATATCTCATGTCCTCATTCTTCATCCACCACCTTTATCTTCTCAGGAACAACTCTTGCTTAACAAGATAAAGAACAGATTTAAGATAAGTTGTCACAGCAAGAGTACAAGAACAAAGTGGCTCATTTTATTATTAAAAGTTATAGGCTAACTAGTCAAACAGTTTCCAGGAGAAAGTCATCATCTGAGTATTGGGTAGGAGTAAAGGAGAGGGCATTTCAAGTGAGGAGAGTGATGGGTAAATGTCTAAGTGTAGGAATGAAACAGTATGTTGGTGGATCGGTGAGTGAATAGATTGGACTTGCCAGAGCAAAGGAGTGAATTGAAGAGATGTTAGATAAATGGCTAGATAAGTGTAGTAAAGGGAGGAGTGATGATATCCTTAAACTAAGAGTTGACATTTGATATGATTCAGAAAGAGAACTATTAAATGTTCTAAGGAAGACTTGGTTGATTTTTGAGACAGATTAATTAACAGAGCTTTGTACTTTCATTCTCTAAAACTGTTTTTGAATACATTTGTTAAACGTATTCTCTTTTATTTCTTTTATTCCATATCACATGTGGCTTGTAGATAGCCTGCATGATGCAAACTCATTCCTTTGGATACTTTATTTTTGTGGGCTGTTTTTTGTTTGTTTGTTTTGTTTTGTTTGTTTTATTTTTGTTATTTTTTTGAAGGCACACTGGTAATTCTCCAATAACAGATTTCATCTTTCTTTTTTGATTTATACTTGTCTTGCATAATGTAGACATGAATCCGAGTGTAGTTTTTTATAGTCTACTGGACTCATTAACAAAGTAACATAATCTTACTTAATGGCAAAGGATAATTCTGATAATATAAGAGCATTCCCGTTGCTATTTTAACTCAGTTTTTACTCAGTAATTTTACATAGAGGGTGTACTAATCTCCTAAACTTTTCCCTAAACAAAACACATTAACAGCTTTTAATTAGGCTATCATTAAATCATATTTGTAGAATGTCACCAGGAAAATATACCTATATCAAGTGTTGACTTTGAAAATTTGGAAAATAAAAATCACAGTTAAGAGTATGGCCCTAAATAGAAAATATGTTTTACCAATACATAAGTAATTTTGGAAGAATAACCTTACTGGATATTGAGTTTTGGGTTGGCAGATTTCTTCTTTCAACATTTTATGTATGTCACTCTGTTGCCTTATGGCTTGCACGATTTCTGACCAGAAGTTGACTGTAATTCTTACCTTCCTCCCTTTTAGGTAATGTGTATGTTTTGTTTCTT
>NW_011888822.1:2827522-2827815 GCF_000151845.1 Pteropus vampyrus | reverse complement strand
ACTCTGTTGCCTTATGGCTTGCACGATTTCTGACCAGAAGTTGACTGTAATTCTTACCTTCCTCCCTTTTAGGTAATGTGTATGTTTTGTTTCTTTTTTAACTTTGGTTTTCAGCAGTTTGAATATGATATGCCTAGATGTGATTTTTTTTTTTTTTAAATAAATTCATCCTGCTTGGTGTTCTCTAAACCTTTAGGATCTGTGGTTTGGTGTCATTAATATTGGAAAATCTTGGCAATTACTTTCTGAAATATTTTTTTCTCCCTCTTTCTCTCTTTCTTTTCCTTAGGGGA
>NW_011888822.1:2824350-2826504 GCF_000151845.1 Pteropus vampyrus | reverse complement strand
CAGCAAAATGAGGTGGTAGTCAAAGGAGGCTTGGCATCAAGAAGTTTTCCCAAGTTGAGGATAATAGAGCGAATTTACATACCAAACCTAATGGTTCAGTAGAGAAAGAAGAATATCTGAATCAAGCGAGAGGGAGGCTAATTACACAAATGAAGTCTTTGGAAGGACAAGAAGGCATGGGCCACCTACAATTTCTGGAAGATACAAGAGATGGTCTTACATAGGAGGAAGGATGCTTCTGCTGTAACAAGGGGGAGGTAAAGATTATGAATTTCAGATGCAGAGAAACTGATAAGATTTTTAGTTGGCTTTTGCCGGAATCATCGGGATGGGGCAGCAAGTTCTTTTAAGTTTTTCTTTTTTCTTTTTTTTTTTTTTTAATGTAAGCACCTTCTCCAGTTGTCAGGGAAGGTGTCATAGTAAGCCATAAAGTTCTGGGACCATCTGTATATCTATTTGGAATGTTTTTGCAGTATATATACCGTCTGTACATCTATTTGGAGTGTTTTTGCAGTGTACAAAACCATGCCTTTCATCATAGAGAATATGATAGGGAGGCTAAAAAGCAGACTACAGCTACTGCCAGCTGAGTAGCCATAATCCACTTGCTCTGGTGCATACCCTTCTTTAGAGACATGCGTTACCTAGGCATCCGACGCAGAACAATTTTATAACACTGAACAAAAGGGGAGCTATTGAGGGAAATGAGGGTGGGGTTAGCTGCTGTAGCATTTTATGTTTTACTCAGTGCTGTTCAGAATTTGGGGGGATATTTAGGCCTAAATTTTTTTGAGAACAGCAAGGACTCCTTTATCATTTTTTAAAAGCCTGGATAATTTTTTAAAGCCAAGGGATGGTTTTGGAACTACACAGTCTGGGTGCTCATATGCATGCACTCACAAGAGGCATTTAAGACTATGAAGGGGAGAAATAGGAGATGCTTTCTCTAATATAGAATATCTGATTATCGGTATGGTGAAAGCTTAAAAGTAAAGAATCCTATGCAATCTGCTGGGATGTTTTTACACAAAATCCAGTTCAGATAGTCTTAAGTAATGTGAGAATTTTGTCCCAACAAAAGGTATCTTAGTAAATAATATTAATGATGAGTTTAATTTCACATGATTATTGTGTATCTTTCATGAACAATTATTTTTATATCTAATATTATAAAAGCCCATCCCATATTATTTTTTAAATGACCAATTTTGGAAACATTTACAGGATTTATGAGTCATGAATGTGTTAAATATATTAGAATACATATTTTAATTTATTAAAATACAGAGAGTTCTAAGATAACCTTAATTTATTCTAATCATTTCTTCAACAATCGAAAAAGCTTTGGCAGAGGAAACAGATAATCTTATTTATGTAGTGAGATACTCTGAAATAATGTACTTATTAGGCTTTAAGAACAGAAAATGTCTCTAATCTATGGCCACTTCTTCACAGTACGATAGTGTGCAGCTAAAGAAGCCAGCTAGGCCTAGGGTGAGGAAAGATGATGGTTGATAATGACAGTGATATACTGAAAGTAGTGTGAGACGATACAGAAGATAAAAGTTGAAGATAAAGGAATGATCACAGTTTATATTAGGTGATATGGTTTGGGAGCTGAGCTAGGGCACTGTGGCTGGTAATAGAAACAATGCTCATCTTTGTCATAGTACTATACAATATTCTGCACTTGGTGTTTGACACTAACAAATATTATGAAGACTTCTGTTTTACTTTTTTGAATTTATGAAAGTTTTCCTTAAACAACAACTTTTTTGGAACACCGAGAGATTGAAACCATTAGAAGAGAAATACTCAAGGTTTGAGGCATTGCGTGTTTGTCCATTCTGTGCTTCTGCCACTCATTTCTAGACAGCAGGATATATGGATTGCTCTCATTTTCCCACTTCATCCTCATCTACCTCCCTTGAATCTAATTTAATGCGGTGAGCTTCCTCATCTGTAAAGGAAATATCTCAGTATTGCTATTTAATCGGGCAAGCTAAGGTAGTAGACTTTTTGTTTCATGATTGACAAGAGGTCTGCTAAGCAATTAAAAAAATAATAAAACAAGGTAATGGGATAGTTATAATGGCTAATATTAACTGAGTCTTACAAGAGCTTTGCATACATTATCTCATTCACTTCTCAGAG
>NW_011888822.1:2800929-2824300 GCF_000151845.1 Pteropus vampyrus | reverse complement strand
TCAAGGTTTGAGGCATTGCGTGTTTGTCCATTCTGTGCTTCTGCCACTCATTTCTAGACAGCAGGATATATGGATTGCTCTCATTTTCCCACTTCATCCTCATCTATCTCCCTTGAATCTAATTTAATGTGGTGAGCTTCCTCATCAGTAAAGGAAATATCTCAGTATTGCTATTTAATCGGGCAAGCTAAGGTAGTAGACTTTTTGTCTCATGATTGACAAGAGGTCTGCTAAGCAATTAAAAAAATAATAAAACAAGGTAATGGGATAGTTATAATGGCTAATATTAACTGAGTCTTACAAGAGCTTTGCATACATTATCTCATTCACTTCTCAGAGCAGTCCGATGAGTCAAAATTCATTTCTCTATTTTACAGATGAAGAGTGAAAACGCCATGTAGAGAAGTGATGTAACTTGCTCCAAATCATCCAGTAAATTACTGGGCCATTCTGTTCAGTGAAGTGGCAGAATTTACTGGAACCCTAGGCTATTTGACTTCATAGTCCTCATTCTTTAACATTTTCTTTTTCGCTATGGGAAAATGCTTTCTATGTTCTAGTAAGAAATTTAATGCAGAATAAACAGAATTTTGTGAGCACAGTTTATAAGTTAGGGAACATCAATGGTTACAGGTTTTACTTGTTTGATCACAATGGTGAACAATTGTCTTTTTCACTCTTTCCCTAAAAATCATCTCTATTGTGCCAAGTATTTTTGCATAAATTGAAGAACTAATTTTTAAGATTAAATTGTAATCTTTGAAATTTGACTTGAAATGCCTCTGCCAACTTTATGTTTTGTACAGAGTGTAATATGTGGCCTGTGGTAGATGTTTAGCAAATGCTAATGGAATGAATTCTAATAGAATGCTAAAGATATCTACTATTTGGGATGACGTCATCCTAAGCTTTGCAACTCTCATTGGCTTTGCCACAAAGCTTGACTTTACCCACTGCAGAAGAAGTACTGTGGGGAAGGGAAGATAATAAATTTATAGAACAGTTAACTATAGAAAGTTGAATTACTTCAAATGACCACAAATCAGATGTTAATTTCCTATTTTTCAATTTTTAAGCAACATGCGATTATTAGATTAAAATAAACTGCTGGCCTAATTATCTTCCTGCCAAACTACATAATTACAAAAGCCAATTTAAGCTTGCTAGTTCCCAACTTCTAGTTCCTATCTCCTAGTGCCGTATGCTATTTCACCAACACAGACAGAAATGAAGCCAGTGTCTTTAATCCTGTCTGAAACCAGGCATGGTTAATAGTGACTTGTTTCTAAATCTTAGTTCTTAACAGTCTGAATTAACTGTTAGGGAATGGAGTTTTGGGTCAGTGGTTTTTTGCACTCGTTTCTTTGCCCCATTCTTGGTGGCAGAAATGAAGCATCCTTGTCTAACCTTATATTCTGGCCAGTAAAAACCATGGAGTAGAGAATTGATTTGTTAATTATTTTGAACAGTCATAGCTGCTGCTCTTGGTTGTTGGTTTTACAGCCTAAGATGGGAGGTGGTCTCAAAATTCTTGTGCAACTGCTTATAGGATCCAAGCAGGTTATTTCAACAACTGACGATGGGCAGACATAAGGTGATGGAAGAGATATAGACTCTAGTGAACTGGAGAGTACGTGCCTCACCTAAAAGGGGCAACCAACTGCTCCTCCTCTCTAGCTTATTGTTGTGTGAGAACATAAGCCTGGTATTGTAACACCACTCAAGGTTTTGAAAGGAGCTTGAAATCTGAATTTTAATGTAAATTTTTCTTTTTTAAATGTTGGTTACTAATATGAATTTTAAAAAACTATAGGCCAAATAAAATATAACTGTAGACTAAATATAATCTCCAGGCCATCGATCTGTGACCTCTGGTATGCTCTGTATCGAGTTCACATGGGTGTAATTTGAGAAGGACTAGGTTATATCATCAGAGATTTGTTCTGTGTTGAAATTGGTCTTTCAGATATCACTGGAAAAGATTACTACACTGTTTCTTCAATGCCCACTTTCTTAGGGAGAATGAAATATCAGCTCTTCTCTCTGTGGAAAGAAACACTGGAGCCCTGGTACAGAGTTGACTTCCTGGATGTGAGGCCGCTAAAAGTTCACAGAGAATGGTAGATCAAAGCTGCCAATTTTGGGACCCCTGTTTGGAAATGTCAGAATTCCTTGTAAGTAGAAGCAATTGTAGTGATCCTGTATATTTCATAGATTCTCCAAAAGTCTTTCCAAGATATGTCCTTCACGGTACATATTAAAAGGGAGAAGTTGCTACAAATCTAGTTGATACACTGGTGAAAATAGTAATTCTCAGCAGCAGACTAATAAAGTGAATAAAGTTTGATTCAGTATGCAGGTAAAACTAAGATGAAGGATCAGTGGGTATAAATGTGATCTGTTAAGGGAGACTAGTAACCTGATTTTATTGGATACAGATATTTTCATAGAAATGCTCAGCACTAATGGATACATCAAAAACCATACTTTATTTTATGTATAGCAATACAATTTACATATTAAATAACACTATAATAGAATGATTTGATATAGTTTTAAACAGAAGAAAAAAGGGAAAAATTTCAGGTTACAAAACCCCTCCCCCCTGAACAATCTTTTTTTTTTTAAAAACCACTTTTTCCAAATGGGTCAATGCAACGAATGTATTCAGTGACTATGTTTAATTCCTATTGCACAAATGGTCAATGGAATTAAAAAAGAAAACCCAACTTTCACAATCACTGTCTCAAAGAAATAACACGTTGGATTCTTTTGGAATGCAAAGATGGTTCTTGCTACTTCAATACACGGAAAGTTGAATTCACATATCCACCACACAAAACAAAAACAAAACTGACAGAGTTGAAACTAGAAAAAAATTAGCTTTATATGAAAATATAAAATTCTATGATTATATACCATAGATACAAATTCCCAGAAGATGCTTATTCCAAGCAACAAAATATTTACAGTTTTAATGATTTTAGCTATTTCGAGATGAAGTGAAAGAAACACAAAACGACATGTAGGCTGAGTCTTTTTTTTTTTTTTTTTTTTTTTTAGAAACAATGGCTGCTTGCTAGTTTTAAATGTCCTAACTAAAAAGGAGTCACTACCCCAAATGTTGGAGAGTTGCGACATTTTATAAAATCGGCTGTCTCCTTTTCTGGAGATGTTTATTTCTTAAAACTCAAGATATTTTTTCTTGAAATTAATTATCCTCTGTAGAAAATGCTTCCCTTTGCAAATATTTAACAAAAATACTAAAAACAGTTTAACAGCTAAGACAAAGTAGAGGCCAAATATCATTATTACAATTCCTTCTTATCTGTACCATGCCTTCTTTCTCGAGATAAATAAAGCCAATATTGTATGTTAAATGGCAACTAAGGAAAAGCGCAAAGGGGTAAGTGAAATTACAGCTCTTAAAAAAAAGCAGGCATTTTCCCTTTCTATAAAAATCCACTGGCACCATTTGAACATAAACTTTAGAACATAGGAGTCGAAATGCATTTTCCAGTATAACGGCTAAATTCTTAAGACAAACTACATTTTGATTATTTCTTAAATTATGATGTGTTTGAGTTTCTCTTATTTATTTTTGCTTAGAATTAGTATTATGTATCTTTGGTAAATTGGTATCTATATTTTAATTTTTAAATACAGTATATATGCATTTAAGAAAAATTCATAACAAGGCAGTTGTGCTGTGTCATTAAAAAATAATTAAGGGTATTTGTTGATTTAAACATGTCACTCTGGGCTAAAAACTCCAACAGCCAGACCTTGAACACCATAACCTTCTCTGACCTTGCTGGATTCTTCCACTCAAAACAGATTTGTAAATGCTCCAAGGCATAAAAATTAGAAAAACCAATTCAATTAATCTTATTTTTCTTGAAATTCAGAAGTTAACTTTTTTATGTAAAAAATATTGTGGCTTTTGGATGCAAGAAAGAGTTCTCTTGATGGAAATAAAGTGTCTTTTCTTTGATGTCCAGCATGGCCACTTGGTCTGATCATTGCAGTTCAATTTCGTATGATGTGTGCATTCTGTTCACCTAGAGCTAAATTCACACAACTCAATAAGCTTATTTTATAAACTAGCACACATTAATTTGCAATAGCTATTTCCTTTCCTCCTGAGTGCAAGTGGTATTAACCTTGTTATGTAGTTAAGCAATGTGCTTATGTCTCAAAGAAAACACCATCTTTGAAACTCTGCCTCTGGAAAGATGCAAGCATGTTTCTATCAATAACAAATTAAGAATAATAGTGAGGATACACTCTGTGGTGAGAGTGAGGAACTGCTGAATATAACTATCCTCAGTGAAGTGTGTTTGGATTACTTTGGCAAGATGGGCAAATAGCAATTGCTCATAGGTCAGTGGGTCAGGATTTGTAGACTTTGGTTCAGGCCCGCTATAGACACACGGTTGTCTCACAGACAACTTATAAACCATCCTTGTAATGTTTCTATTCTATTTACTAGCTATCTCTTTCCTTTATCATGATTCTGATGCTCATGTAAGAGATGGTCACAGAATTGTGTTAGAGGGT
Source organism: Pteropus vampyrus (assembly GCF_000151845.1). NCBI lineage: Eukaryota > Metazoa > Chordata > Mammalia > Chiroptera > Pteropodidae > Pteropus > Pteropus vampyrus. The sequence continues at coordinate 2,819,740 of NW_011888822.1, read as the reverse complement.
ATGCATTTCCACGTATTGAGCCTTCTGTAAATAGCACAGAAGGAAATACTTGTTATGAGTCTTCTAACCAATGTTTTCTTTTCTATTAAGAAATAATTACTGAGGGAAATTATTGAGGGACCATGAACCCCAACTTAAACATTACTTCTGAAAGTCAAGTCCACTGTGCCAACTACTGGAAAGAGCGCATATCAATACTCTATACAGTCAAACTAACCTACTTGACTAAAATGATCTAGCTCTTGCCATGATCTGAAACCTTTACCTTCCTGATTCCCTTTAGCCTTATGGCAGTTGTAGAGTTCCTATGTTCAAGCTTTTTTCTTAAAGTGTTAGGTAGAGCTTCTGATGGGAGCAGAGGGCCTATGTAGGTATCTCTATCATCTAGCACATACAGTTTAGCACACTTTGCTCACTTGCACACCTTTTTTCAAGCCTAGCCTATAGTTTGTGAACAGCAGACTATTCTATGTTGCTGAATCTATGTAACAAAAAGGGAGATTAACTTAACCCTGGCAAGTTATGTGGTCGACGAAAATTCCATTGATCTGGCCTATGCTTTGGAACTCCTGGTCTCGGCCTGCAGCCTCTCTCGTCCTTGAGCTGCTTTGGTCCTTTAGCACCATTCTGACAAACTTCACAGAAAGTCAACTCAAGGTAAATAGAACCCCAGTGCTGAAGATCATCAATGTTCTAACGCCTACCCAGATAGTGTAATAGCCAGTGTGGACTTTTTGTTGAAGTTTATTGACATAAAAAATAACCAAAACCCTTTTATTCTTCCAGGCCCAGTTCTGGTGGTGATTTCACGTCTGATAGAAGTTGTTTCTCAAAAGCACAGACACTGGAAGAAATAGATCTCAGTAAGTAGTTTATTTTTCTAACTGAAAATAAGGAACTGAAATTCCTTATTAATGCTCTTAATTTTTCCATTATGTATTGTGGGGTGAGTATGGCTCCAGAGGCTAAACCAAATAACTTCCTTGGGCTGTGTAATGATTTTCAGCCTCTTTTACTGAAGTGTATCTGTTCTTGAGGCTAAACTACACAAAAGCACACAAAGCCATCTCTCGCTCTTAAAAACTATTTGAAAATGTAGCTATCGCCTTTTATTCAAGATTGTAATTTTCTCTCTCCAAATCAGATTTATCCATGTGTGGGAGTCTAGATAGTCCTAAGACTTTTGCTAATACAGTATTTTCAATTTAATCCTAAGTAGAAGAATGTATGTAATTATGAGATTTATCATGAAACATTTGGCAAAAAGGAAAGAAAAGAATGTTAACTGTATAGGTAGTTTTTATTAGATTGTTATATGAGTAATAGGGATTTTAGAGGACTAATTTCAAAATTACACACTTGTAATATTTTCATTATTCCACCTGCTGTGAAGTATGCTATTAAAAAACCAAGAAGCATTAATGGGGAGTCACTAATGGGTTTCATAACTGAGTTGTGTAAAATATTGCCATCTCTCTATTGTAAAAGATAGCCTTGATTTTTAGGTGTAGCTATTTCACAGAGTCAAAATGGAAATAACACACACTGTCCACATAGCTACTGTGAAAACTGCAATACAGAGATATCCTTTATTTTGACACAATTGGGCATTTTTTTAAAGCTATGAATATAAGTTTGTAACTAATAAGTGATGTTCACATAAAGCAACTCGTAAATCTTCTAATTTCTTAATGGATATCTTCACCATCATAAATGGGACTGTTTCAAGGCCATGATGTCGACGGACCTTAATAGCTCCCAATTACCTGCTAGTCTTTAAAAGAAAACAATGCTCATCCACTCCATTAAAATGTAGAAGGCATACAGTATTGAACAATGTCTAAAGGAAAAGAGGAGAGTAGGACTGAGGAAAAAAATACAGCATTGCCTGCTAGTAGAATGCAACTGTTTAGCAATAATAATAAAATCAAGATTCACTGTCATAACAAAGACCTTCACTGTACTGAACTAAAAAGTAGCATATATGTTGTTATGGAATGTCACATCGGGGTTTGCTTTAGTATTAGATTATAGGCAGTAACACTGATCATATAGTGCAAACTAGGTAAAATTGAGTTTCACTGGGTGAAATGAACAGAGGTGCAAATGCTCAGTAGAATACCATTAAGACTTAAAATGGCAAAAAATAAATATCAAAACTTTTATCAGTGTAAAAAAGTAACTGGGTTATTGTATAACCTAGAGTCTGGCAAAAAAGGCCTCAAAAAGTTCTCAGTCTTCAGAAGTTTTACAAATTAAGTGCCCTTCCAGGATTTCAATCACACTAGAGATTCCATGCTCTCGGCAGGGTCTGATTCATCTGCAATTAGAACAGCACCATTTTTGTCCACCGTCATGGGACCGTTTCCATTTTCTTTAGTGCTGACCAAGCTAAGCATTGCTTTATAGACAAACTGGTATTGTTCCTGAAAAGCAAGAGGAAGACACTTTGAGCCAAAGCTTAGTCATTTCATCCAAGGTTAAAATACCAGTTAAAAATGTAATTGTGAAAAACATACTAGAGAAACAGGAATATATATTTATGCTGTCTAAGAAACTTAAAAATCATGTGAATATAACCAAGACCTATGCCTTCTTAATGTCCTTTTGATCTCCGTTAGCTTGGAACTAATTCTCAATATTGACAGTAAATTAACAAATATATGTTATAACTGTATGAGAATACTATACTCTAGAAAGCAGAGTTTCTCAGCCTCTGCACTGCTGACATTTTGGGCCAGTAATTTTTTTAATGTGGAAGTCTGTCTTATGCATTTCAGGTTGGTTAGCAGTGGCCCTGGGCTCTACCCACTAGGTGCCAGAGTACTTCTCCAACTCCAGTTGTGGCAACCAAAAAAAGTATCTCAGTTGAGAACCGTTACTCTAAAGCATGAGCCTGAATTTCAACTGATGTTGTAGAAATTTCATAAAGAAGCAAAGCACTTACAATGTCTGTGAATACTCCAGGCCTCATAAGATTGATCATTTTTGCAACCTGGAAAACATCCACAGCGTTTTCGTTCTCTAGTTGCTGGGACAGGGTGGTAAGGGCACACAACATTCCTGCTGAAACTGCTCCATACCTTGGGGAAGAAAAAAAATGCTATTTCAGATTTACTAAGGGACTGAATATATTGAAATGGAATTACCATTACATATTTTCACAGAAGCTAAGTAGATTGTAGAGACACCTATTCCAAAGTATAAAAATAAATGAAATTACTGAATGGGAGAGAGATTTAGAGGCTAAAATTTTAGATAAAGGTGACATTTGTTTATGAAAGTAAACTCACCCAAACTAGTTTATCGGATACTTAGCTTGATATTTAATATGACATGAGAGGTTCAAAATTAGACTTGGGAGAGCTATAGAAGATTTGATATTGGGGGCAAATTAGGCAATATAAATGGAAAAATAATGAGAACCTTAACTAGAGGCTATTGGTGAAAGACTGAAAAAAATTTTTTAAATTCCCAAACAGCTAAATTGAAGTTACAAAACATGAGCAAAAACGAAAATACATTACTGAAATGCAGTCAGAGAATTCTCAAAATGGGTTCCATATCAAGTAATTATTTTTGGCACTGAAGTAGAACTTTCCAAATGAAGGCACCTTCTTTAAAATCCCTGGAAAAATATGGTTCTTTGTTTTACACATACGAAAAAAGGCTCTAAAGAGTAATAGACCTTTTTTATTTTTAAATCAAGCCAGGCTGGCAAATCCATTTTTTATAGGAACTTGTGATGGCACATAGTTTCCGTATTAGTGATGAGAAACAGATGGATTAAATAAAATTGTTCGAGATCGTGTTTCCGGTAGAAGTGAGATTGGAACTTAGATGCCCTGTGCCCACTGTGTTGTTAAAAACTATTGGATATTCAGTTTCTGAATATTCATATATAAAATTAAAACATTACAGATATTTTTCATCTTTGATACAAATAAAACCTATAGCCCCCTAACTGCCACCCCGACTTTAGAGGTAAACTATCTAGGGATAAAAATTGTTAAACTTTCAGATGAACCCTTCTAGATTTAGGTATATCAGTACATTTTGATCCAGTTCATTTCAGCTGCTGCATCCATACTGGACTCACTCATTTCCCTATGGATGGACATTTAAATTGTTCATGTATCTTGTGTGCATTAGAAGAGGTGCCATCTGTAGAAGAGCTAGATCACAGGTATGCTCGTTTTCAGTTTTAAATATATTGCTATATTTCTTTCCCAAATGGTTGTTACTTGTTTATATTCCTCCCAGCATGAGAATATTGGTTTCTTCTCATCATTTTAAAGTTAAATGCTTCTGCCTATTTGGTAGATGAAAAATTTTCATGTTTTCTTTTTAAATTTTATTAGTCTCAAGTATACAGTACATTGGTTAGACATTTATATAGATTATAAAACGATCCCTCTAATTGCTCTTTCTCTCCACCTAGCCATTATTACATTAATACTAATTGCATTCCCTATGGCATGCTCCCCAACCCTGTGACCATCTATCAACTAATTTGTACTTCTTTAATCCTTTACTCCATTCTCCCAGCCCCCCAATCCCCCTCCCCTTTGGCTGACCCCAGACTGTCCTCTATATTTGTGTCTGTCTTTGATTAGTTTCTTCTTTTCGTTCCTTAGATTCTGCATATAAGTGAAATCATATGGTATTTATCTTTCTCTGACCTATTTCACTCACCATAACAACCTCTAGGTCTATCCATGTTGTTGCAAATGGTAGGATTTCATTTTTTTTAATGGCTGAGTAATATTCCATTGTATATATGAACCATAATTTCTTTATCCAATCATCTGTTGATGGGCAGTTAGGTTGCTTTCATATCTTGGCTTTTGTAAATAATGCTGCCATGAATATAGGGGTGCATAGGTCTTTACGAATTATTGCTTTGGTTTTCTTTCGATAAATATCCAGAAGGGCAATCGCCGGGTCAAAAGGTATATCTATTTTAATTTTTGGAGAAATCTTCAGATTGTTTTCCACAGTGGCTGTACCAATTTGCAGTCCCACCAACAGTGTATGAGGGTTCCCTTTTCTCCACATCCTCACCAACACTTGTTCTTTATTGATTGTAGCCATTATGAACAGATGTGAGGTGATATCTCATTGTGGTTTCAATTTGCATTTCTCTGATGATGATGATCTTTTCATATGTCTAATGGTCATCTGTATTTCCTCTTTGGAGAAATATCTGTTCAGGTCTTCTACTCATTTTTTAATTGGATTGTTTCTTTTGTTGTTGAGTTGTATAAGTTCTTTGTATATTTTAGATATTAATCTCTTATCAGATGTATAAGTGAATACCTTCTCTGTCTGTTTTTTAATGTTTTTTTTTTTTAATTTGCATTTCTTGATTATCAGAGTTGAATATCTTTTTGTTTATTAATCAACTGTATTTCCTCTTCTGATATTGCCTATTAATATACTTTGGCCATTTTTCTATTAGGTTTGTCTCTTTTAAATGGATTCATAGAAATTATATTATCTGACATGTTGCAAGTATTTTTTTTTCAATTCCTAGTTTCTCTTAATGTTGTGGTTGTTTTTATTATACTGAAGTATAGTTTAGATGTAATCAAGTTTATCAATCTTTCATTTTTGGCTCTTTTTGGAATCTTGTTTGAGAATGCTTTCTCTAGCTCAGTATTTTACATTGTTCTAATTTTATTTTTTAATTTTAATGAATTCATCTGAATCTTATTCTTGTTTTGATATAAGGTTCCTATTTTAGTTATTTTTCCAATGGACAACAAATTATCCCAACATTTTTTTTATTGAATAGTCTCATCTTTTTTCATTGACCTGAGCAGCCTTTTTATCATATACTAAATTCTGATGAATGCAAGCATGTTTCTGAACTCTAGTTTAACCCTTCAGTTTATCTTTTTTCATTTTCCCACATTTATTTGTCTTAATTCGTATAGGTTTGTGATAATTCTTGATAGCTGATAAAGCGAGATTCCGCAATAGTTTTGGCTGTCCCTAAGTTTATTGTTTCATATTGTTTTTAGTGCTTCAAACATGTTATATTTCATTTTCCACTTGTACACTCATTTCCAAGTACTCCTAACTTTTCCATCCCATCCATTTCATATTAATTTTGAAACTGGATTGTTAAGGACAGAAAATGTTTTGTTGTGATTTGGTTAGATGGCGTTAAATATATGTATCTACCAGAGGAAATTAACGTCTTTGAGTTTTTCTGTTCATAAACACGTCTTGTCTCCATTTATTCAAGTTTTTTATGACTTTCAATTAGATTTTATAGTTTTCTTCATAGTCTTTGCTAATTTCATTTTAGTTTAATTGCTAGGTGCTTTAGAGTTGGTTACTTCTAAAAATGGACTCTCATGACATTTTCTGTTTGGTTTCAGTTGACATACTATAGGAAAATTGATTTTCATATGGTAAACTTGTATCCAGCCACACAGCAGAACTCTTTTTAAGTTCTAATAATTTGTGGTTTGTCTAGGAAGTTGGCTACATCTTTATCTGCTAATAATGCCAGTTTTGCCTCTTTTCAACTTTTAAATTTATTGTATCTTTTGCTTTTACTCTGTTGGTTAGGACCTAATAGTTTTATAGTCAAGGACTGCTAGGATGCATCGTGTTATATTCTTTAATGGTAAAGCTTCTAAGTTATTAATATTAAATTAATGTTTTGATAAATAACATTGATCAAGTTAACGAGAATGCTTTATACTTTTAGTTTGCTGAGTGTTTTTTTGGGGGGGGCATATTATGAATGGGTGTTATTGTATGTTTTTCAACATCTATTAACATTCTTTTTAGAAACACCTTTAAAAATGTCCTGAATTCACTGAGAAATTTTTGGTAATATTTAACGAGTTCTACAGTCTCAGGATAAATCTTACTTTTTATAACATGTTGGGTTTTATTTGACAGTTTTTGAGTTTTGCATCCATATTCTAATAAGTAAGATTAGCTCATACTTTTTTGTTTTGGTGCTAGCCTTTTTTTTTTTTTTTTTTTTTTTTAAATCAAGTTAACATTAAGTCTATTCTCTGTGTGTTATTCAAATGTAGCCTGTCAGGACTTAGTGGACCTTAACAGTTTTGAGAACTCATCTTTTAATTCAGTTCTTAGTAATCACTAACATGTAGTATGCTCTTACTATGTTGACAGGCTTTCTTAGATATTTTACATGTACCAACTTAATTTTTACAGTAGTCCTATGGTATAGGAACTATTGTTATCCCCATTTTATCCCCATTTTGAGGCTGAAGAAACAAGGCACATTCAGGTGAACTGGCCAAAGTCTCATAGCTCATGACTAGAGCTTATATTTGAGCTGATACGTGTAAATGGCACAGAACAGAGACTAGTACATCTACCATATGTTCAAAAAGTATCATTTATTATGCTTATGATCTAGGGTTAAAAATTTATTACTATAAAATTATAGTTTCAAATGTTTAATTTTATATCTTTTAAAATATTTATATTTTAACCCTTTAAAAACTTATCAGTATATAGTTTCAAATATTCAGTCTTTTATAATATTTCTATTATTTTGACCTTTTATAGAAAATGTACAGTAACCCTCAAGAAGCTCACTAAATTACAACAATCATCAACCTAAGGGCACTCTTGTCGCATCTCTACTTCTTCTCCCATATATTTTGAAGCAAATTCCAAGTATATTATTTATTCATATTTTAGTATAAAACTCTAAAAGATAAGGCCTTGAAAAAATAATCATTACACCTGAGTATAATAACAATTCTTAAATGTTTTGCTGTAACTGTGGATAAATGGTGAATTTTTTTTTGCCATTTTCCAAATTGGTTTCTTTTTTAGACTTTATTGTTTAAATTTTACTATCTCTTCCCTGCCCCCATTTTATTGCCGTTTGCTTTTATTTTAATTCTTTGTACTATTTGTGGATTTATCTGGTTCTTTTTCTGGCTTCTTGAGTTGAAACTGTATTTTCAATCTTTTCTCCAATATATACAGTATAAGCTATAATTTTTTTCTCTTTGAGTGTAGTTTGGTTACATCATACCAGGTTTTGAAATGCAGTGCATTTATTTAATTTTAAGTTTTTTTCTAATTCTTATTTTCCGTAACCTTTTAGCCCATGAATTATCTATAAGTAATTCTAGATACAAGGACTTCAGTGTTTAGGTATGAGGATCTGAGGTCTCATTGGTTTTTAATTTTAATGCATTATGACCAATGAATGTGGCCTTGTATGGTATCATTTTTCAGAAATGTTCCGAAATTCAATTTATCTAAATAAATCATTTATGTTTGAAGAGAATATACTACGGTCTCTCAATATAGTCTCTTTTAGGTGCATAGTTTTATATATCACTAATAGATCAGTCTTGTTAATTGTAGTATTCAAATCTCTCTGAATGTTATTGTTCAAATGTATTCTGATCATTCAGTTTAAGAATTTAATCCCTTATTCAGTTCTCAGAAAATCTCAGCCATTATTTCTTCCTCTTTAATCTCTCTACGGGCTCATGTCTTAGGACATGTGTTAGAACTTCTGTATCTAGCTTCTATATCCTTGTTTGATTTCAACTTTGTGCGTTCTGCTGTTAGCATCTCTTATTTTTTCTATTTCTTAGGCTCTAATTTGTTCCTGTTGCACAATACATGTTTTTAATTCATTTCATACAGACTTCCTTTAGATGTGAACATAGTTTAAAATCCTATTATGATTGCTCTATTAACTCTGATTCGCTTATTGTTCTTGTTCATCATCTTGTCTTTCCTCAGATTCTGAGTTTACCTACTTATTTTAGCACGGCACTAACATTTTTCAGGAGAGGAAGAACTTAACTTTTGCTTAATCTGTCTAGTGAAACTGTTAGACTCAGGATCTCCTTCCACCCACCTCTTCTTTAGCTCTTTCTTAAAGCTATCCATAGCCATTAAGAAGAAAAGTCAGGTATTATGTATCTTATTATGCAGTGTGCACTCCATGTGGGATTAGTCTGGCCTTTCCTATATTTAGCCACTCTTAAATAAGAATGTAAATTAAAAGGAAGTACAACACAAGAATACTTTGAACATGACTAGAAACTGAGTCAAACCAATCAAACACACAGATACTTTTAAGTATCTTCTAAAAAGCAAACATTAATATAAAAAAATAGAGACTGAAAAAACAAAGGCCATGTTCTTCTAGCAATTTAGGAATTAAGCAGGATTAAAGGATGTTTGTCAAGTTTCATAGATTTGCACTTAAAACTAGAGGGGCTGTTTCACTTTTTCACCAAGTTATAAGCTAGATAAAATAAGAATAGTATATAAATTCACTGGCTTTGGTAGTTCATTTACCACTTCTTCAAAAGCAATGCTTGTTAAGAAATGCTGCTAAGAAAAAAAACAAATGTATTTTCATCTTTTCCTTCCTATCCTGCAAAGAAATCATAGAAGAAATGAAATTACTTTAAGTTCCCAATGCACAGTCATGTTTTTAAGTGTTCCGCCTATTTCATTTTAAAACACATTGGGGGTTCCTCGTATAGTCAGTGTGTATGATGTCTATGCCCACTTAATCATATTTTTTACTCTTTCATATAACTACTCACAATTGTTACAGTTTTTCTTTTTAGACATTGTTTTAAAAATGATAACCAAGAATGCAATCCAGAATTATAACCCTGTCACTGTGAAGTGATACTTCCCTTAGAAATCATTAAAGCAAGTAGGAAAACAGAGTGAAAGCTTGGATATGTATCATTCCTGGGGAAATGGCAACACAAAAGCTTTCCACAGGACTTTAAAAATTAAAATATTGTAATGGCTAGATATAGGGCCAGATGGGTGCTAGAATAATGGGGCAGATCACTTCCTAAATTATATAAATGTCTAACCATTATACTGTATACCTGAAACTAAAAAGAAAAAAAAAAAATAAACAGCTCAGTAACTGAATGAGTCAATCAAGTAGGAGAAAAACAAGAGTCTGAAGTTGAAGAAATGGAGACACATGTGCAGGAGTACTGACTGTGGGAGGCGGTGCTCTTCAGCAGGATGAGACTGATTTGGGTTTGACTCTAGCAGGGCCAGTTTCCAGGCTTGCCACCATGTGGGTCCCCTAATCGGAAGGGTCCTGCACTTAAGTTTAAAGCTCTGCGCTTTCCATCTGGAAATTCTTAATAATTTTTGGACATAGGTTCCTGCATTTCCATTTTACATTGGACCCCAGAAATTATGTGGCTGGTCTGGGCTCTGACACTAACTATATGTATACCCAGTCACTATTATTTAGTGTCACTGTGCTTATTTTCTCATATGTAAAGTAGCGAATTCTAAAATTACCTTCATAGTAGGATAAATTTGAGGATTAAATTAATTAGCTATGATTTCTGAGTGTCTTTGCAGTAGCTGGTATAGAAGGCATTCCATATATTTCTGCCTCACTTATAGAATATCTCAGAACCAAATTAAAATAAAAATCCCCAAAGAGGTTTTGCTTATTTTGAGCTCTATCAAATATTTACTCTATCAGAAATTAGAACTGAGAAAATATTAAAACACAAAACCATGCAAGCACACATTCCATTAGCCACGAGAGTGAGGATGTCAACCCATATCATGCAGCTCTGGAGAAACTGTACTGTACACTCATGACAGAATGAGAGTGAACAAGGCAAATGGTATCTTTGCATTATTATGAGAATAGTTTTGACCTTTCATCTCCTGGAAGGGGCTTGAAGACTACTGTCCCCTCCTTAACCGGGTGTCCTCAGATCACACTTTGAGAACTGTTAAATGAAATTAGCCTACTATGATATCTAATATGGTGATAGATGTATCTCCAGAGCGAATTAACATTATTTGCACAGGAAACGATTCTTTGTTCTGTGAGTGAATATCTAGTCTACTGTTGTCTCATGAGACTGTGTAAGAACCATGCCTATCTCTAAACCCCTTCTGTAGAACTACAAGCTCTGTTTTTAAAATTTGACAGTAATGATACAGGTCAGCCTCTAAACAGAACTGTCTTAAACAGGGGAATATAGAATGCCATGAATAAAGCAGTTCGCTTTTACGCTATGTCTGTCCTCAAGAAAGATCAGTTTACTTTCTGGTGAGGAATTTTATCCTTAGATCATTTATCCGGAAACTTCATCTATCTGGTACATAGCTGAGGACCCTGAAAGTAGTGTTAAAAAGATGAAGACCGAATAGATATCACAAAGTTTGAGCACTAAAAGATAAACTCTTCGACTTACAGTAGAAGCTCTCAGGTCTTCTCTCCAAGTGTGCTCACTTCTACTTTTGAGCTTAAAAAACTTTGTAAATTGGCTTTATAGTTCACAGAATTTAAGCAGGCAACATGACAAAACAAAAGGCAAGGTTCAAGGCTTTCTGGGAAAAGTTCATATAGGGGTACAGAGCCCTAAAATTATGCAGGCCATCACAATTTGAAACACAGTACCCATTCATGCCAGTATCTGTTCAGCACCCAGTATGTGCCAGGCACTGGCCTTCACCTAATGGAGACTGGGATGAGGAAGTTACCACTGCTGGTCTCAGCAATGTGGGGGTGACGGTCCTGTGGACAAATAGTTACAATGTATGATAAACAGGAATGGCATTGGCAAGGTGATGTCTATTAACGATTTTGATGATCACCTCTGAAATGGGTTAGAGATAATCTCAGAGAGAGTGACTTCAATTTCAGAGAGAGATTTCTGAACTGTGTGTTGAATGAAAGGGCACTAGAGGAGATAGTATTTGCAGGGGAAGAGTGGCCCAGAGGAAGTACTTCAGTGGAAGCTTGGGATGGTAGCTGGAAAAGTCAACTTAGGCCAGACTGTAAAAGAATTTGAAGTGTCTTGAAAGAATGGGTAGAATCAACAAGACTTGGTGGGTCGGGGAAGGCTGGAAGATGATTAGTTTGGTTTTATACAAGCAGAATACGAGGTGTCTGTATGCCATCATGAAGGGATATTTAGAAGTACAACAAGTAGGTAAGAGGAAACTGAAAGGTAACTGGTATTCAGAGTAGTGCGCTAGAGTTAGCGACTGTTTAAAATTTTTAGAGTTGTTCTAGAGTAATGTGGAAAAGTAATTTCTATGGAATCACTTATCTCCTAAAGATGGTAGATGGATAAATGAATGAACACATTTCTTTCGGTGGTTTTAATCCAGCTAACCTATGTGATATCTATATGATAGCTGTAGATCCACTAGTTTAGGATTTTCTCTTTTACTATTTAGGCTAAGAACAGCTACCTTTGATTAATTCCAGAGGTGATATACTCACCATGTGGCATAAAATAAAAATCATGAATATTTTTTGAATAAGACTAGTATACCCCAAAGATGAATACAGATAAATGAATGAAACAGTTGTGTGAAACTGTTTGCATGGTGGTGTTTTATTCTTTACCTCTTCCTTTACCATGAACTATCAGATTGGCTGTCTTACTGACTTTAGGACCTAATTCCTTGGAGCACTATCATAACTTGGGCAGCAACATTAGGATTTGGCCTGAATTGATACAGAAGTAATTTAAAATCTGACCCAGTTTAGTGGGGAAGAAAATCTCCAGAAACAGCCCTAATTTTATGCTATACTGCCTACCCTAAAGTTTCACAGCCAGTGGCAACTACCTAGTCATTCTGAGCCGGTCTGTGTGCTATTTAAATACTTCTTTGACTATAATGCTCTTCTAACCTTAATTCTTAATGTAATTATGTCGGGCCAACATTCTGAAATAGCCACTATTTCTCAAGACCACAGAACTCTTTGGAAGCAGCCAGTAATGTGGTTTACTTCAAACAGGAGAGCAATATGGATTTGAGGAGAAGGTGCCGACCTAGGCTGAAAATCTTTATGCACTTTGTTATATCTTTAGTTTAAGGAAAATAAAAGAACAATAAGCTTTACTTTCCAATTTATTATTATCTATGCTATTAAAGTTGTTGGTAATTTAATGAACATAATGGATGCACTGAAAATTTGCTGACCAAGGAGTGAGCTACCTTAGAACTAAAATAGAGATGAGGATGTGTATAATAGGTGCCATATTGACCAAAGGTTTGTGAGAGTCTAAATAATGTAAGGTTATACAACTGACTTGCAGGTTGATTCCAGTTTCACTCCAAATATTCGTATACCATGTAAGGGACATCTATGACCCTGTCTCTCTTAATAAAGTGGAAAGGGGCTGGATTTGAACACTTTGTAGCCTAGAATCCCTGAGCCTGGAGTGACTTGTTCTATTTGAGATTCGTGTTGTTTACTTTTAAATCCCAAAGACAGTACTATAATCTTCAAAACACACTGTAAACTCTAACAAGTGTTTGCTAAAATTCAGTGTTAGAATGTTAAAATAAATGTAACTATTTGATTGATGTAAATAATTAATAATTTAATTAGCTGTTTGATTAATTTGTGTTACTGAAACATAAAACCTCAAAAAGCAAGCAAATCTACTTTTGTAGGCTAAGATATAGTAGAACATATACTCTGGGAGAACCTGAAGACTTGGGAAGGTTTGATAAAATGCCAACAGAGCCATGTCTTGCACAGGTACACATTAGAAATAACATGGGATGGTCACAAGCTGTGAGAGGGAGCAGGTTTTAAAAAATCTGTCTTCCCTTTCTACTTCCAGAGCAATTCAACAAGAAAAATGTCTAAATTTTAAGATTAAGAAACAGATACATACTCATCATGAACAATGGTGGGGCCATCCCTCGTTAAGGCCTCTTCCTTGATGACGTTGATAAGTTCAAAGGTACTGCTTATGGGGGCATCTGGGTTAGGCCATTTGGGACACTGAAAGTGCCGAACTTCCAAGACATAGTCATCCTGCAACCAATACAACATGAGTTTATTTCATTCTGTCTATAATCTAATGACTAGAACTTGCTTTTGAGAAAGCATATATTATAGATAACAGAAGAATGCCAGATTACCCAACACGCAATCAGTAAGACGACTAGGGAGGTCTGCCTGCTGTTAAAAAGTGAGCAGGTCACCATAGCAAAATAGTAGAATCTTATTTTGTTTAGGCTAAAATTTCAAGTGACAATTCTTCTTTAGAATTAAAGAAATAGGAAGGGGTTAGGAGCTCATCATTTAAATTACTAATATAAGACAGCTCCCCTTTTTCCTGTCCCATAAAAAGGCAGTTATTACACATCAAAATGTTCTATAACAAAAGTCTCACTATTATCGTCTCTGCAACACATTGCCAAGGTTTACATTTCTGACAGAAAAAAAATATTGAGCTTTAGAATATTGTTTTTATAATTAGGTCAACAGACCTATTTGTATGTGTGCTCAATCAGAAAAACTGGTTACCTTTTGTCTATTCAGCCAGGAAAGCAAATATTTGAAGGAAGGAAAAAAAAGAGAAGTGTACATATTTAAAATTAAGTCATACTCAAATACCTGGGCCTGCCTCAAGGGTGGTAAATTATTTCAGTATTACTTAGAAGAATGATCCTGGGCCAAGATATAGCTGTCACTAAGGAACTGAGGTTTAGGTTACCTGTGTAGCTTCAAGAATAAAGTCATGGATGATAATTTGTTCTTCATTAGAGAGGCACAGTCTGTCTTTGCTGATCAGGGTGACGGTAAAGGCCTCACAGTTCATGGATTCTTCTCGACTTGGCCAATATACAAACTCATCTTCTGCCTATGAGAACCAAAAAAAAAAAAAAAATCTGTAGTGCTGTCAAACATTTGCTTGCAAAATGTTTTAGATTTGCTATACCTCTCAAGTCACCTTTTAAATTTGGTTCACAGAATTTTATGCCCATCTAATCATGCTGAGTTCAATGATTACTGTACGCAATGAAAAACATACATAATAATAATTATTTTCCAGCACTTCTCACCTATGTCACTGTAACAACCAAAATGCATCTATAGGGGATGCATCACCCCCCATTGAGAAGTGCTCTGTGATATAACTGTCATAATGAAAAAGGAGATGAGATTTAGGTCAATTAATTTTAACCTATTATTCACAATTGCTTAAGCAACTAAGACATGCTAATTGCCATTTCCTATGAATTATGTTAATAACAGCTCTACAGTTGATTAGCATTTTGCAAAGGATGTTCATAAACATTATCTTTTTTTAAAATTGAGTTTATTGGGGTAACATTGGTTAATACAATTATATAATTTTCAGGTGTACATTATCATTTGACATCTGTATATTCTATTGTGTGTTTACCACCCAAGGTCCAGTTTCCTCCAGCTTTACCCACTTCGCCCTTTACCCACTTCGCCCTCCCCCTGCACCCCTAAATTAAGTAAGATAATGTTAAGATAAACATCTTATTTAATTTTTACAAAATACTAGTGAGATGAGGGATTTTTATCATCTGCTTTTACAAATGAGGACACCAAGGCTCAGAGACACATAAGTTGTCTAAAATCACACTACTAATAAATGGTATGGGACAGAACCTTTTTGGAAAGAGGTTGTACATAAGTAAGCATGTGTGTTGGCTCTAAGTACAAGGTGTTCTTTAAAAGTTAGTATGGATGTCCAGGGGATGATAACACAGAGAGTCTTTCGGCCTTCAAATGTTCATCTGTTTCAAGATTAAAAGTAAATATTCAGGCTTTGTATTTGAATTCTATCCCTGAAAACTATGGAGGCCTTAAAAAAGTTAACTATTGCACAGGTGGGAGACTTTATGAGAAATACAGTGACTCTGACAATAAGACCCCTGCTCCCTCCTTTTCTAATCAGTTCAAATGGCAAACTACAGTTTGTCTGTAATACAGATTTCTATGGGCATTTTCCTGAAAATGCTTAGCTACTACTAGCGAAGTCAGAAATAATTCTGAATAGTGTTCAAAACAAAGAAGGTTTTGTTTAATCTTACATTGTTGCATTAGAAATGAGCCAACAGTCCAATAAGACTTATCACCCTTTCAAGTTTCAATATAGCTTATTGCCAAGTACATTTTTATTTTTAAAGCTCAGCATAAGGGGAAACAGATTAGCAATTGGGTTTAGTCTATACAAAAGAAGTCTGTAACTGTCATGTGTTTTAATACATTTTGTCCAGGGAAATGGAAGTAGGATCGTTTTAGTAGATATTAAAAACATAAGGTATAATGGACAGGGCCTTTACATATAACCAATACACACGGATTAAGCATAGGATTTAGGATTGGATATGATCCTGAATAAATTAAACTATCTGAGCCTTAAATTCCATATCTGAAAAGTGGGAATAATAAAACTACTTACCTCAAAGAACTTTTATAATGATAATATGAACAGTAAATTATGCAATTGGTCTAAAGATAGCCACAGGGACTTCAGTTACGATGGAAGAAAGGCAGAGAAAAACTTCTGAATACAGGGAATAATTGATCAACTTTGGATGAAAGACTGAGAAAAATAAATGCTACTTAATTCAGTAGGCATTCTAGTCTTATGGTTATTTTGCTTAAAAAAAGATTTATATATGTCAAAGATGCCTAGCTAACAGTGCTTTCTGAGTTAGGAACCAGTGACTTCTTGACTATTCACAGAATTGTGGTCTTGTAAAATTACAGTAGTAATAAGCCATAAAGCAAGCATAGGAATCCAGAGACATTATCTTTAGGAAGAACTGCCATCAATGAATTTGACGTTCAATCCTAAAGCTGAGAATGCAGACATGTATGATTCTAGCCTAGCATCCCCAGGTCTCAGAGAGACTGAGATCACATGTTCCATGGCAGTCCCTGTATCCTCACTGTCTGCAGAACATGTACCCACTTATTTGGCCAGGCTCCCCCTAGACTCCCCATACAAATAAGCTTGTGGGTAGAGGCTTTTGGTGACTGTCCTCTGTTAAGTTATAATAACAAAATACTGACTCATCCAACAAATGGACGTTTTAACAACCCTAAATGCCTCCAATTTCTACATGCCAAACAGAAAAGACCCCTACTGCCAGCTAATTTGAAAATTTACACTCCAGTTTTTAGCTTCAGATTCTCAACTTTGTTGCCATTCTATCATACAGAAGCAGCCTTGGTATTCTGAAGCTGGAGCAAAATGCGACAAAGTGAAGAAGTTCCTACTGACTGGGCACACAGTCAAATGCATGTCATCAAGACTAGGGGTTCAATCACATGCTGTTCTTTCTTGATTAAAAAACTCACTAATCTGACACTCATGGAGGCAGATCTTCCTTGTGTTTTTGTTTTTGCTTCCATGTCCTTACAGTAACTTTTGAACCCAATTAATTCTGAGACTTAGAGAGCTTAAGCACACACATTTAAGCTGATTTTTATAAACTTGCTGACCCTTCTCCAATATAGTTTAGAGACCCTCAATAGGGAAGGACTAAAGGGAGGAGAAAGAGATAGTAGGTTAGTAAAGTTCTTAAAAAATACCTTTAAGTTGGAACAAAATAGCCTTTCTTTATCTCCTTCCTGGTAATGGATCTGACTTACCTATGGCGGCAGGGGTAAAGTAATGATACATTATTATTATTTTTGATAGAATTTGGAGGGGGAGGGACTGGGAAACATTTCTATGATGTGGGTGGGACAAACACCATGAAAAAATTATTAAAAGCATGAGCTCTGGAGACAGGTGACTCGGGTTCAAATCCTGACTCCAATTATTTGTGTATGCCGTTGGACATGTTATTTCCCTCAGTTTTCCCAGCTATTAAATGAGATGATAACAGTACCATGTCGTAAAATTGTAGAGCGGACTGAATGAGTTAATATTTGCACAGTAATAAACACAGTGATATAATTAAATGTTAGCTGCTATTATTTTTCAAAAGTAACATAGCAACTAAGAGGTCGGGTTAAGGTCATACATTAATGAGATTAGTAGGGGACTTTTTTCAAAACCTGCTACTTTACAGCTATGTACAGCACAACTGTAGAGTGATATCACCAGCATTATAGAATCAAGTAATGGAGCTGACAGGGATGGTAATTGTGAGACTGCAAAAGGAATCTGTATAGACTTAAAGATGAGAGGTCTAACTTCCCTCCCTAGCATATACAGACACGATAGCCCTGTGGCAAGGTATCAAATTTACACTTATGGCCTCAGAGGCTCATTAATATATAGCAGATGTGCTTTACTTACCAAGCTCTGGTTGTCTGGCAGCATGACAATGATCTGTGCATTATGATCCCAAATCATTCGCCAGAAATCTTTCGTAGTATGTGGCAGAGGATGCTGCGTTATAATAAATTCATTGCTCCTATAATAGCCCTTCAGTTAGGGAGATGAAAAATCCGTGATTATGAGTGTTTTATTCCAACTTTGCAGTAGTAAAATATATTCATGAAATAAGATAGCATCATTTCGACCATACTAAAATAATTGAAAAAGGCATTCAGTGAATTTGGCTAATTTCTAAATGTAGTTCTAACATGTGTAGACAATTTTCTCTCCACATGTAATTCACTTTTAGTTACCCATGCTGTTTTTACTTAATGGTAATTTCAACGTTTATTTAGAGAGTTGATTGGGTGAAATTAACAATAAAATTAATTCCTTAACAAGCATTTTTCTTAATTTAGGCATTTCTGTACCCCCACTACGATTAGGTATTTTTTGTTAGTGGTTTCAAGATACAGAACTCTATAATTTTGATATTACACATTGAGATATTATTTGGAAAATGAAAT
Source organism: Pteropus vampyrus (assembly GCF_000151845.1). NCBI lineage: Eukaryota > Metazoa > Chordata > Mammalia > Chiroptera > Pteropodidae > Pteropus > Pteropus vampyrus. The sequence continues at coordinate 2,801,103 of NW_011888822.1, read as the reverse complement.
CAGTCACATAGGTGGTATGCGCTCTTTAGCACCTTTCAGCTTAATTGACTTTATTTATAATTAACTGTTGACTCTCACCATGATATAAGAAGCATTAATGTAATCTGTTCCTTTCATTCCAGGCAACGGCGCAAGACCCACTCGAGCACGCTCAGCTATCATATGAAAAAAAAA
>NW_011888822.1:2764000-2799089 GCF_000151845.1 Pteropus vampyrus | reverse complement strand
AGTCTCATTTCTTTAGGAGAGATTCAAATGAAGGTTTCAGAGTCTATAGAAAATTTTACCATGAAAACTAAAGCTGTACAGATTCATCTCATTCCTTTCATCTTGACACAAATAATAAATTACATATAGAACAATGTGTAAAAAAATAGAATTTAAAAGGCAGAGATTAAGAGATAGGAAAGCATTTAGTGACTGGAGAGACAGACAACATCTGAAAAGTTAAATCCTTTGAGATAACTCGGCTTTTCTGATCTTAATTACTTTAATAGTCCTTATAGTCTATTTTTTCACCTTTATTTCAAGTCAATTCCATATAAACCATAACTGCCTTTAAACTTCTTTATGCCCCTATCAAAGAAAAAGAACCAACATTTAGGGAAAGTTAACTTTTTTCCAGTATTCTTTAGTAACTCTTTACTAGTTTCTAAATTATCTGCTAGAATAGCTTCATTCTTTCAAATAGCTTCATTTTTAAGACAATATGTCAACAATAACTATTTTTAATAAGATAGATTAGTTCAGAAAAAATGCAGAGGATATTTTTTGGACTGGAACAACTGACTGAAAGTGCTGTGTCACCGTGGTTAGGGGCTGATGTGTATGTTCAGAAAAACTCATAAATTGCTCAGAAGAAAATACAGCACCACACTGTCTACTTGGATACCAACAATGCGTACATAGATCGAACTTTATTTTCCTTTGCATCATGTTTAAGGAGTACAAATATTAATCTATTTCAGTCTATATATTCATACAAAAAAGACATGACCCTCAACTCGAGGCATTTCTTTTTTGCTTTTTAACCAAAGAAATTTATGCAAAGCACTACCTTGAATTGTTTTTCCAGTCGTGTCTTTCCTCCTACTCCTGGTATGAGGATGCTATTAACATAGCTATGCAGTTGATTTGAAGATACTTCAGTCTCCTTTCCAAGAATGGCTTCCAACAAGGCATCATGGATGAAAATGTACTGCTCCTGAAACAGGTATAATATATGGTAGTCACTGAGGAAGAACTGTTAAGGGCTACTCACCTCAATCCCATTCATAAAATCTACCTTTAATGAGCCCTTCCTCTAACCGGGATCAATCAGTGAACTCCTTTAAGCATTTACATCTCTGTAGCTTACTCCCAATACTTACTGGCTTATCTATTAAAACTTATTTTAGTGTAGAGAATACTTAGTTCTGTATTTCATACCATACCCCAGTAAGTTCAATGAAGGGCTTTAGAACCTTTCTCTCACATATATTTCTCAGTCAAACATAATGTTTAACTCCTCATAGCACTGAACACGGCCCTAGCTACAACTGTATCTGCTACATAAGTGCTTGTGTGGGTGTTGAGAAATTCAAGTTTAAGATCCACACAGAAATTGAAAACTATAAGCAAAAGAATAGTATCATGGCCAGGGTATCTTCTAATACAAACCTGTGAATTCCTTTGAGCCCTAAGATAATGCATCTGTCTCCTGAATATCATTCAACTTTCTGTTAAAGGGTGTGCTAGAATCTCCTGAGAGCACTGGCAGCTACTCCTTACCTCAGTCTGGACGAGGTAGTTACGCTGTGTCCTGATATGCTTCAGGAATCCCAGGACATTAACTGTGCTTTTGTCTTTTATCTGTTGCAGCATGCTGTCTATTACAATGTAGGTGCCTGTCCTGCCCACACCAGCGCTAGAAGAAACGAGAACACTCAACTAGTACCTTTAACTTTATCATGTCATGAACAGCGGGACTGGAAAAATTAGAATCTTAATCTCTCATGAACGTAGAATAACTCACTGATTACATAGGTTGCTTCTCTTGGATAGCATCCAAAAACTTTATTAGGGCCTTTCCCACCTCACAAGTCTTGGTGGGGAGCAAAGACTGCGTATATCATAGGAGCTACAGAAAAATGTTATAAACCTGCTTTCTCAGCCTCCCTTGCAGCTCAAGCAAAGGAAGTAACTCAGTGATGCAAGGGACTGTTAGTTGTCTCCTTGGCAGCAGCCATCTCTAAACTAGACCTGTATCTGCTGAGGCATTGTGTACGGTGTTTTTACTTGCTGTGTAGGCAAGCCCCTCGTTCTCCAGCTCTCCCAATGATTCTGGGAGTGCCCATTATCCTTTCGATAAACCCCATTTCTGCCCAACTGCCCCATTCTGCTCAGTATCAGAAAGTTCCTATTTAAAGGGGTGCTTTCCTTTAGTAATCCAGGCATAGAATAAGAATGTCACATCTGGAAAATTTGGCTTCTTATTCACATTTTTGTTATTTAAACAAAAATAGGAAGATCTAAGTTCTGTGGTAGTGACTAGCAAGCTTCTTTTGGCAGAATCCCCCAGCAGGACCCCATCTCACACAACTCTGTTGATACCTAAGCTCTCTGATAGACTTTTATCTCTATTTTAGTGATTCCTAAATAGGTTAGCAAAAAATGTCAAGTTCTCATGGAATTTTAAACAGAAGATGGTTCCAATTTCTGCAAAGGATCTTGCATAGTATAAGAACAGCCCAAAGAAGCGCTTAGAAAAGGCCGTGCAGCTATGCAACATAAATCACAGAATAAGCAACATCCATTTGCATACTGCAGTGAAAAAAAAAAAGCCAAGAATGCAATTACAAATGAAACACAAAAGCATTTTTAAACAACCAGTGAAAGTTGTTTAAAGTAGTTAAGGAGGGAAAACAGACTTTCTTAGTGCTTTATAAAAGGTATTTTAAGTCTACGGCCAAGCCACCTGATCCCACATGATCTTGGAAGCTAAGCAGGGTCGGGCCTGGTTAGTACTTGGATGGGAGGCCACCTAGGAAGACCAGGTGCTGTAGGCGTAAAAAATTTTAAAAATCAAGGATTATAAGCTGACAAGGTCCTTGCAATCTGTGAGGTCAACCAAGGGTTGCCTTGCCTAAAAAAAAATAAATAAATAAATAAATAATAAAGTATTTTATATAGCATGTATAAACTAAAATTCTGAAAAGAAAATCCTTTCATACATGCTATATTATTATTTAGAGGAATCCTACAGAAAAGCCATATACGAAACTCAAAATCTCTAGTGAGGAAAGCTCTAAACTTGTGTTTAAGGTCAGATTTTTACATGTTAGGAGCGAACAATGGAGATTTTATTAATAAGATGATGTTATAAAAATTAGAGATTCATCTGCTAAGAGAAGATTTTATTTTATCCTCAGAAGCAGCAGATGATTTCTTAATGCCATGGGAATATAGTTACTTTACATAACCCCAACAGGCCTTATAGGTCCCAGTTTTCAATGGAAGACTCAGTTTCTAAATCAAACAAATCAGCAGGGCCACAGTGGTCCAAGTCCACAAGGCCCACACTGTCTGCTCTGCCCACTTCAAATGCAGACTCTGGGAAGAAGAGAAAGACGCCAGCCCTACCTGCAGTGTACCAACACAGGGCCCATTTCCGGTGTCCGGGCTGCTGAGGACCTCCTTACGAAGGTCAGGACTGGGAGGGCGTACTCGGGGACTCCCATGTCAGGCCACTGCGTGTAGTGGTATTGGATCACCACCCTTTCATTCTGACGGCCCTTGGGATTCCCCTTCTGACCCTATGAGAAAGGTGAAAAACAGATGTCTTTAAGGTGAGTGTCGGCATTCTGGATAAAAATAATGTCAGCGCGTTAGGAAACAGGGCCTCTGATTGCATTCACCCAAATTACTGTTCCTGGGATAGGTTATCTCCTCTTTGTGGCCGTTTCATGCTGTACATGGAGACATTTCTAGCTAGACGGGAAGTATAGGACACTTCTTGGAAGATAGTTTAGGATTATACCAAGTGAGAATGTTTATATCAGTTTTTTTGGATTTGGAACCATCCAAAACACTTCGTAATTTGCCTACAAGACCTCCGTTGCCTGACTTTTTGCCCCAGCTCCAGAAGGCCTTAGTGCTTTGCTCTTATCTGACTGGGCTGTGACTCCCCTTTTCTTTCTCCACTGCGTAGGTTGGACCTTCCGGAGTGCTGGTTGCTGCTCTATACTCCAGCAAGTGTGGGGAAGATCCTAAGGGACTAATGATTCTCAATCTCTAGAGTCAAAGGCAAAAATTAATTTGTCACTTTCAAAAAAAAAAGTGGATTTTTCTGAGTGGATGAACTTTTTACATTTTAACTACTTTGGATTAAAAAATTTCCCCAAATAGATGACTTGCTATGACTTTTTTTTTTTTTTTGTCTGATGACTCAGAGTCATTGATAAATCAACTCTGAAGGTTATATGGTGTTTGGCCCTGAATTACAAAGCTCTGGATGGCTTTGATTTCTTAATTGTTAACTCTCATTTTCCAATTTCTTTCTCATTTTCAGTTATTTACTCTCTTGTCAGTGTGTGAAGCACGTAAAGTTTCTATTTGCCTTCCTTCTCTGACTTAAGTTGTTTCTAAAATAAGAGTGGGTAATGTTTAAATATCTGTAGAGTTTCCATAAGTAATGGGATTTTTAAGTATAAACTGGTTATTGCTTAGCTTGAGCCAGCTAGCAGTTCTATGATAAAGAACACAGATGATTACAATGCTACTGATTCTTATATACTTCCGCCATTATCAGAAAAAAAAAAACTATACTTAGAAAGGACGGTTAACTTTGGACCACAGATGGGCTTCAGAGTCACTGAAATTGTGTATTTGAGTAAATGTGAATTGTTCTGGGGCAAGGGGGGTACAGTTTTATCACATTCTCAAAGATGTCCAAGACTCAAAAATAAAAATTAAGATCCATTGTTACAAGCGACTGCCACCCCTAAGTAGAGTAACTACTTTACTTTTTCTTAATGAGCATCTATCTAGAGTCCACAGCACTGCTATAATGATCTATGAATCTGGATGGGACAGCAGTGTTTGAACAAGAGAAACTGAGGAAACTTGAAAGCAGCATTTTCACAAGGTGCGATTCTCAGGATGCTAACAGTTCTATAGAAAAGAGTTTTATTAAGTCACATAGGAAACACTAGGCAAAACAAAGTTAAATAGGTTTCTTAACTCTAGCACTCTGGTCACTGATTTTCATTGTACGTTTCTAAGTGGGGATATGTATTATGTAGCATTCATTTTCTATACTTGTTAAGTTGCAGAATCTGATTTTTGTAAGCATTTTTCATGCCTTGGAGCGTACTTCAGGAAACAATGCTTTCAAGTTCTCAGAAAATTGAATTAAAAAGCTAAATCAACAAACAGATGCTGCCATATTTGCTAGTTACCAGAACCTATTAGAATTAAAAAGCTAAATCGATAAACAGATACTGCCATATTTACTGGTTACCAAAACCTAAGAAGATAAGAAGACTTTTTTTTTAAATATCAAGCCTTCTTCATGAAGAGATTAAAGAACTCAATCAGGCCAGTTAAATTCTATTACATGCTTTGCCAATATCTTTCACACAATACATTGATGTCAATCAAGAGTTGTAAAAAAATGCTTTAAAATGCTTTTTTTTTTTTTTAAAACAAAGTTGCTTATGAGAATTGGCCTTGGTTGTGCAGAAATTTTCATACAAGCTTAAAAAGAGATGCCCTGGCAGCCCACCCAGTTCCCTTATTTAATACCTTTTTCACTTTTGTATTTCTGACTGAAAAACGACGCACAGTATAGCAGGCGTGAACTTTTGTGCTCTTCAGTGTGACAATAATGCTTCCATATTCCTCACTATTTTCTGTTGGCCAATACTGATCACATTTCCGCTGCAAAAAGAAAAAAAGCTGTAAATTCCAATGGCGATTTTTGCTATAACTGTACTGTTGATAATTTCAAATGACGGTGTTAAAACACAGGTAGTATCACCATGTAGTCGACAGAAACACATGAGCTGAACTGCTTACAGGTAGGCATAACCTCCGAAAAGATAATCTTCGGAAAAGTTTGGGCCAAGATCACTTGAGAAATGGGCCTAATACTCATGATCATCTTTCAACACATGATATACTTTAAAGAAGGCCTAGTAAAGAAACCTGTATGTTTGACTTACGAGCAATGTGGGTAGGACATGTTATAAAGAGAGTTTAAGTGAGGCTGGGCCTCATTCACAGTTGTAAGTAACTGTGAGAAACTTCATGTTACAGCTTGGGTCACCAAAGACAAAATTGAAACTCCACAGTCATAGTGATTCTGAGCAATAAACTGGGAACTTAGCCTTTATTCTTGCCTAAATTAGCATCATCTATTATCAGTTCATTATCTAATAAATTCTAAAATATTATCACGTTTGAAAAGGTTCTCTTGATGATGGTCACGGTGTTTAAACAGTCTATTTACTTTCCCCAGTCCGAACTATTATTAGTACTTTCCCAACTACACTATGTTTTTTCCGACTTCCCTGCTTCTTTCTATCCCCTACACATGCAATGCCCTTCCTTCTCTACTCAGCCTGTGTAACTCCTCTTAACTCATCATTCAAATCTCACCTCAAGAATTAGTTTCTTTACAAAATATCTGCCCTAGAAGATACATTCTTCCATTTTCAGCATTCCCCTAATACCCTGTTCATCTCCATCATCATATGTAATCCACTCTTGTAAGTGCATAGATCTCTTTTCCACCAGACCAAAGGCAGAGTAAGGATGGAGAGGACACTTCTCATTTCTGTAACTCTTTATACCCGGTCAAGTTCCTATCCTATAGCAGGTACTCCATACATATTTTTTAAGACTTCTTTTAAATTAAAATTATTGGAGTCACATTGGTTAATACCATAAATATTTTTGAACAAGGATACATAATTCAGATATTAAGCCAGTAAGTTCTTACTCTTCCTTTTTCCACAAGGTTTGTAATCATGATAATGATTCCAGTGTTTTGCTCCCAAATCATCCTCCAGAAATCTTCAAATGTAGACTTTAAAGGTCCCTGGGTGGCGATATAGGCTTTTGCTTTGTTGTAACCCTTCAAAGATGACACAACACAAAGATGAATGCAGTATCACAGACCAGTTAATAATTCAAGTGCCATCCATATTGAATAGGCTGTGTTTTTAGTGGAAGCTCTGTGTAGCATTAAAATACATTCAACAATTTCTGCAGCACTCTTCAATGATCAGAAACGGGTTTATAAAAACAATTTTGACTTACATCAACATAGTTTGCATTAATGTAGTCGCTGTGCTTAGAGTCTTTTCCTGGTAAAGGTCTTAACTTCACCCTACTGTGATCATCTACAGAAGATAAGAAAAAAAAGCAAAATCAAAATATATAATTAGAAAAAAAAAGTAGCAGCAGTCTGAAGCACAAAACAAGGAAAACAGGTAATGTGGCATCTCCCAGAGTGTCCCTGAGAAATCTTTTGGCAGAAGGACAACTAAAAACAAAAAGATACAGCATTCGAGCCCATCTCAAAAACATAGGGACACTTCTACCTCATGGTCTGATCTGTGAGTGCCCAAAAATCCAGACTGAGGACCCTGTTAGTTCATGTAAAACAACTGCAAGCTGTGACCCTCCAAATCTTCCTTGCGCTGTATTTTAAAACCAATTTTCAAGGCTTTTGATGACCCATGACCCCATCCTCTCTCCGTTCATACAAATATAAAAAAGTGATTGTCATATCAAGTCCACAACATCTATTTTCAAGAGATTCCATTCAGTTGGGCTCCCTGTCACCCCGACAGGACCTGAGTAATTGAAGGAACGAGAGCTGCTTCTAAGAGAAACGTCACTGTAGGAATCTGAAGTCAGTGATCAGATTTTAGGATCCACTTAACTTTAGCTATGAACAAAAGCGGGGTGATGCTATGTGCCTCTAGTTGCCCAACAGAGTGAGCTTATATTTTTAGGGTAACAAAAGAAGCTGAGGTCATAGTTTTATTTCTCCTATCTAGAAAAGGGCAAAAGCCAATTTACATTCTTCTTACAGACATGATCATAAAAGGCTAGTTCAAAAAGGAGTCCAGTGAGTGGATTTCCCTGGACATGACTGGCAATGGCAGACTGTATCAAGCACTTTGAAAGCCCTTTATGTTCTTGGAACTGCGAATTGCTTTTGTTCTGACAAACTCTCAGACAGCAGTTGATATGAACAGGGCTGCTTGATATAAATGGTCCCCAAATGAAAAATTTCTCCTAAGGCATCTAGATACAAACTGCTCTACCTCAGTAGCATTATATTGTATGCTGTTATTTCCCAGACTGACAAATAAAAACACATTCTTCAAGATGCAAAATTCATATTTTATTAATATGGTAATAGAATGGCTAAATAGATCAATATAGGAGGTGGCATGGTGGCACCCATGTATACCTTGAAAGTCATATTGGCTCTGCGAGAAAAGGCTTTTGTTACATTACTTTTCTGGCACATTCATGGACTAATTTTAATTGATTCATGACATTTCCATGCTACCCTTTGCTATATAAAGGCATTAATATAGCGGTAGACCAAGGTGACAAGTATGATATGCCCAGAATCTGACCAAGTGGCCAAGAGAACACCAAAACCCAACTCTCTGAACACACAAAAATAAAACATGTAATTTGAATTTGTGAAAGTAAAACCACAAATGAACTTGTGAAAGTATAACCACATCTAACCAGAGATGGTGGTTTTCTGGCAAAACACCATGACCCTTGGTCACATCACACAGAAGTTTCTTTGATTTCCTCTCTCTTCTTTGCCACATATGTTTAGCCAAGGCAGTGAAGTAACGAGAATTAAAGGTTGCTGTGGTGGAGAGAATGATGCATGTCACACATGTGTATATATCTCTGCCTGACTTATACCATCAGAAATGAGCTATATTGATGGACAAATTCTCACGATCTCAGCAAACTGACCCTTTACTGGACTGGCCAACAATTACTGCCAGAGTCGATTCGTTCAAAGACTTGGAGAGAAAAGAAAGTTTGACTCTTCTTCCTTGTTCTTTTACCCTCTCATTCTCTCAGGTAATGCAACAAATACTCTTATTCAAAAATGATGTGTGGTTTTTTAAAAACTTTATCTGAAAGAAGTAAAATTGTATTCATAGATGACATGATCTCGTTTTTAGAAATTCTAAGGAATCCACAAAAATGTAATTAGAATAAATGAGTTCAGCCAAGGTTGTAAGATACAGGATCAATATACAAAAAAAAAAAAAAAAAAAGATTATATTTCCATACATTAGCAATGAACAATCTGAACATAAAAGTAGATAATTTCACTTATAATAGCATTAAAAAGAATGAAATACTTAGAAATAAATTTAACAATATTGCAACACTTGTAAAATGCAGACTATAAAACACTGTTGAAAGAAATAAATGACCTAAATAAATGGAAAGACATTCCGTCCTCATGAATTAGAAGACTTAATATTGTTAAGATGGCAATGCTCCCCAAATTAATCTAGATTGAATGCAATCTGTATCAAAATTCCAGCTACATTTTTTACAGTAATAAACAAGTGGATCCTAAAATTCATATGGAAACACAAGGGACCCAGATTAGCCCAAAAAAAATCACGAAAAAGAAGAACAAAGAAGGAGGACTCATGGTTCCAATTTCAAAACGTATTACAAAGCCACAGTCAGTAATTAAGACAGTGTAGTACTGACATAAGGATAGACATTAATGGAGTAGAATCGAGAGTCTGAAAATAAACTCTTACAGTTATGGTCAGTTAATTTTCAATAAGGGTGCTAAGACAATTCAATTGGGAAAGAATAGTCTTTTCAACAAATGGTGCTGGGAGAACTGGATATCAACATGATAAGAATGAAGTTGACTCTACCTCATACCAAATACAAATTAACTCAAAATGGATCAAAGACTTACATGTAAAAACTAAGACCATAAAACTCTTTGACAAAAACACAGGTATAAATATTCATGACATTGGATTAGTCACTGGTTTCTTAGATATGACACCAAAAGCACTGGCAACAAAAGACAAAAATTGGATTTCACCAAAATTTAAATACTCTGTGCTTCAAATGACACCATCAAGAAAGTGAAAATAAAAGGTACGAAATGAGAGAAAACATTTGGAAACTACCTATCTGATAAGGGATTTGTACTCAGAATGTATAAAGAACTCTTACAACTAAAAAAAAGACAAGTAATCCAATTAAAAAATGGGCAAAGAATCTGAATAGTCCCCAAAGAAGATATACAAATGGTCAGTAAGTACATGAAAAGATGTTTAACATCACTAATCACTAAAGAAATGCAAATAAAAACCATAATGAGAAACTACTTCACAGCCATTAGGATGGCTCTTATCAAAAAAAAAGAAAAAAAGTAACAAATGTTGACAAGGATATGGAGACACTGGTACCCTCATATATTGCTGATGGGAATGTAGAATGGTGTAGCCACTTTGGAAAAAAGTTTGGCAGTTCTTCAAAATGTTAAACATAAACTTACCATATGACTAGCTATTCCATTTCTAAGTATAATCCAAAGAGAATTCAAAATATATGTCTACACAAAACCACGTATACAAAGGTTGATGGCAGCATTATTCATAATAATCAAAAAGTTGAAACAACTTAAATGTCCATCAAATGATAAATGAACAGACAAAATGTGCTATTATTCATACCATAGAGTATTATTAAGCCATAAAAAAGAATTAAGTACTGATACAAGCTACGACATGGATAAATCTTAGCATGGAAAACATCATGCTAAGTAGAAGAAGTCAGAAGAAAAAAGCCAAATTTTGCATGATTCTATTTATATAAAATGTCAGAATAGGCAAATACATAGAGACAGAACATAGATCAGTGGTTTCTAGGCACTGGGGAAAGGGAGGGGTTGGGAGTGACTACTAATGAGTAAAGGGGTTTCTTGTTGGGGTGCTGAGAATGTTCTAAAATTAGATAGTGGTGATGGTTGTACAATTGTGACTATATTAAAAACCACTGAAATTTGAATTTAAATTCAAATTTAAATTAACTTTAAATGGGTGAATTGCATACGGCATATGAATTATATCTCACCAACGTATTAAAAACTACAGTAGTGTTCAAATTTAAGTGGTCCAATTTAAATGCACTATTACATAAAATTCTATGTAATGTGTTCCTCATCACTGTGTATGTTAACCATAAACATCTGTGCCCGTGCCCTTACTACCAGAGAATATATTATCTGCCAGTGACCCAAGCCCCAATGTCCAAGAGAAGTGGCATTCTAGCCACAGAAGTAGCCTGTGTTCCAAGGATATTCCTTGAGGCTCTGTAAGAATACTTATTTGAGTTTTGAACCTCTAGGATGCTCTTGACCCTGGAAATATGCTGGATAGGACTAAGCGTGTGGGCCACAGGACTGGAAGCTCATCATTTAAGGTAGTACCCAACCTTTTTGGCACCAAGGATAGGTGCTACTATGAGAATCTAATGCCTGATGATCTGAGGTGGAGCTGAGGTGGTGATGCTAGCGCTGGGGAGCAGCTGCAATTAAAGATGAAACTTCGCTTGCTGGCCTGCCGCTCACCTCCGGCTGTGCGGCCCCGTTCCTAACAGGCCACTGACCGGTATCAGTCTGTGGCCCGGGGGGTTGGGAACCTCTGATTTAAGATATAGACCAATTACCTAGTCTTAGAAAAATGGCTTTGAAATTCAGCTTACTTGGTTCAAGTCTCAGAATTTCTATTTGTAGTAAAAAACTTGGCTGTCATTGGTTGAAAACAATGTCGAGATAGCCACATGACATTAAAATTTTGGTTCCCAGCACTGGCTATGGAATCACTTCATGTGAAAACAGTGAAGCTCAGAACACTTTCTTTCAATCATCTTATTATTAAGCTTAACGAAAGAAATCTGACAGCTGAATGAAAGACTAAGGGGGTGGAAAATGTCCCCACTTTTTCCTACACACTGTTGAAGATGGGTTAATGAGAGGTTAACTTCCAAGTGTTGTTCTTTCTTGCCATCCTGATTCTGATTCCTTGGCTTTCAGCTTATACCCAGCATGAAGATTTAATTTCCTCGCAGTTGAAGATAGTTTAAAAGCTTATTACTCACATGCTAAAATGTTGATGTATCTGTTTTTGTGCTTGTTATCTGGATGATTAGAATGTTCCGCAGTGATGTTCATATCAGCTGTACAGCGTTGGACTTCCTAGTGAAAACAGCAAGATTTCAAAGATTTTAGACATACTTTAGATGTTGAACAAGGTCGTAGAAAGTTAACGATTTACACTCAGCAGCCTAACATGTTTACTCACCCCCAAGCCACTGCCAGGGTTACCTCCCCAAACTCAACTCCAGAAATAATTACTACTGACATCTCATAACAAAGAATAAAGGATGTGAACAAGATAAAAAGATTTAATTCTTTACTAATTAATCAGTCACCTACTTTATTACAGATTTTGACCTAGGCGTGGGGATTACAAAATAGTATCTCTTTTTGAATATGTCACAGTCTGATGAGTGAGCTAAACATGCAAAAAGATAATGATAGTCAAGTGTGATTAACAGAAAAGAGGCCTGAAGAAACGACAATGGGAGCATAGGGGAAGGCTTTAGTCAGGAAGTAATTCGTGAGTCCTAGAGGATGAGTAAGAATTTTCTTCTCTGCCATGATTTGCTATATGGTTACAGATCATATAGCCTCGGTTTATAACTATCAGACGGCAAACTGACTATAAAGACTCAGTCTTGAAATGACACTAACATATAGTTAATCAATTGTCATATCTGGTTCAAATATATGTCTCTGATGAATTATTTTTGAACTAATTTTATTTAAATTACCCTTCTTTAGAAAACCAGCAGTGGAAGAAGCAACATTCTTTGGCTACCTTTTCTACGGATATAAATAAACATCATCCATTAGCCTAAAATAGGGTTGCTGAAAAGTCAAATTTTTCTACACTGTATGCTTCAAACCCAAAAAAGTACTAGAGCTAACCAAATAAGGGAAGTCATTAGCAGTGCACAGCTGCTTACAAAGAGCAGGAGCAAAGTGACACAAAATTATCAGGAGAAATGTTTTACACGTAGCAGATTTAACAGAGTTTAGGGCACGCAGACTTTTTTCCACAAAGGAGTTGCATAGCAATTATGGATGTTTTCCACAGCATTTATATTAAGCATAATGAAAACAAGGAACTGGTTGTCTTGTATATTCACAGTCAACTTTCCAGTAAGGAGTCTCTTTCTTCTCTTTGAGGAGGAACTCACTTTAATCAAAGAATTTAAGGTATAAAAACAAGGGGTGCTATCTAGGCAAAGAAACCGTATTCGTGGACTCCTGATTCTTGGATGCTATATATTGAATTTTTCATAATTGTGGCCCTTCTCAATTGTCTGTTTAAAAAAGAAAAAAGAAAAAGCCCCACAGGATTAACATACCTCTCTGAGGAAAAGGGCATTTCATGACAATTCTAACCCGATATTTTCTATTCTACAATAGTTTATAACCCATGGTTTGGCAAATGCTAGTTTAAAGAGGCCTAAGGCTGCCTTTGGCTCTTGTCTCTAAAACGAGGTAAAGTGTTGGGTATAATGTAACGAGGATGATGTCTTAACATGTACATGAATTAAGCAATGCCAGCCATATTCAGAATATGTGGGGGAATTGGTCTTTTAGAATTGCTTTCAAAGCCTGAGGTATACTCTTTTAAATAGTATCGGGGCAGAAAACCTTTGAAAATGTATCTGTATTCCAGAAGACAGTAATTCTATCTATACACAAATCCCTGAAATAAGCTGACCTCCTTTTGCTTCTGGGTTTTGAAGGTTATACTTTTGGCATGTACTTCTTCCGGGCTGAGTTGCTGTGATATCTTGTGCTGAGAGATTTTAGCTTTTAGTACTTTCATTTGAGAACTGCTTTGTTTATTGATGTTTTTTCCCCATTGTATAAATCTGACCACCCTAGCTATGGACCAAAGTCGAGCTTCTATTATGATATAATGCAATTGACCAAGACTGCTTGGGAGCAGCTGTCTGCACTGTTTAAAGCAGTCATTCAATATGGCCAATCAAAATCTTTATCTAAAACCCTTGGTCTGATCTGTTGCCTCTATTTCACTTTTCCAATTATGCGAATGACAGAATACATAGAATAGTCATAAATAATGCTAAATTTGATTTTACTAGAACCCAAGGGGTTTGCCTAAGGCCTTCTGATTTTGTCTTGTTGATAATGTCATCTGTAATTCCTTGCAGTACTGCTTGGCTCATTTAGATGCTGATATCATCTGATCCTAGAGTGGCTTTTCTCCATCAGAACTGGCATTCAAAGTTAATGTGATTTTAATAGGTGTTAAAACCTTTTGAAGTGACACTGGCCGATGGAGTATGTATAGTAAAGTTGCCTATTATTCAGCACTCTGACAAATAGTTTAAGATTTAAGCTGATTTGTATTTTACTGTCTATGTAACACAGCTCGAATTCTCAAAATGAATATTCTGAGTATTAACAGGCACAAAACCACAGAAGACAGCCAGTGAAAACAAGAGATTTAAAATGAAGTAAAACAAAAAATGAACAAAACCACTAAAGTTGATATACTCAGAATTCTTGGGAGATGAAATAGGCTAAATCATTTCCTTCTGTGGGAATGTGGAGACCTACTGTTCTACCATTCTGTGGCTCAATCTGAAAAAAGTAATTGAACAAAAACACATCTAGAAATCTTTCAGATTATTCAGCTTCACAAAGCAAGCTGAAAAGCAAATATTTTGGACTTGGTGACCAAATGTTAGACTGAGTATGTATAATATTCTTAGTGTCTGAGTTCAGACAGCCTATAATTGTGTTAAGGGTACTATTCTACAGAAGACTGATGAATTTAGGTCATGATTATAGCCCCGTGCGTGCAGCGTCGAACACAGCGCTGGCCCTCACCGGGTACTGGTTATCCTGCATCTTCGTGCCTCTAGTCTTCTCTGCTCAGGCTACAAACTGCTGCAACACTGATTTTCTTCAAATGCTGCTTTGACTTTATTCTTTTACTGAGAAACCTCTGGATAGATTCCAAATTCCTTAGCCAGGCTTTCAAGTTTCCAATCTATCTTTCACCAACTCCCTTCCAAACCCTAGACAGTTTTAACTCTACGCTCTTTTGAAAAGACCACATGATTTCCTGCTCTTTGCTTCATTGCCATTTACCTTGCTAAGAATGCCTGTGCTCTCCCCCTATCCAAATCCAGATGTCCTTATTAAAAGTCACTGCCCTTACAGCTCCAGAAAAACCAACCCTTCTTTTCGTGTACATCATAGTGCCTATCATCATGGAGCACAGGGGTATGTGGCCTGTTAGGAACTGGGCCACACAGCATGAGGTGAGTGGCAGGCCAGCAAGTGAAGCTTCATCTGTATTTGCAGCCGCTCCCCAGCTGAGCATCACCGCCTCAGCTCCACCTCAGATCATTAGGCATTAGATTCTCATAGGAGCACTGGTTCTTGGTGCCAAAAAGGTTGGAGATCGCTGCTATAGCAGGTCTATAATTTTTTCTACACAATCTGTGAAATCTGGTTCTTACTTTTTTCTTACTCTTCATAAGTACCTCAACTTAACCAACCATGATTTTCTTCATAATAAGGTTTTAAAAATGGTTTTCTTCAAGACATTTATGACCCAAATTGGCATTTTGTCACCGAGGCTCAGGAAACTTTACAGGGTTATTTTCTGCCATCTTGCAGGCGGCAATCTTCATGCAGTATTAGAACTCTGCATCTTATATAAAGTGATTGTGGCCACTGGTCCCTCAGCGCATGGGCTCAGGTGGACAAAGCTTTGTTCCCTTGATTTAAGATGAGCAACCAGCCCAAATTTAGCTCAGCTGGGGTTAATTGTAATAGAGATGATGTCCCAAAGGATCTCTTCAAGGGGCACTGGACCTCTGGCCTCATCTCTGCACTCAGCCTTTAAACTTGTGATGCTTCAGAGCCCTGCCTATTAATTCTGTTGACCCCCAGAGCCTTGGAGCTCCTTTTTGAAAGATTATGCTACCACTGAGCCTTTGGAAGCCTTCTGGATCATGACTGTGGAGGCCAGGGAAGACTGAGGTTGAAGTCGGCTCAGGTAGCCAAGGACCAGTCATCAAACACTATTCCTGAGACAAAGACTGACATTATTCCCAGTGACTGCAGAAGACGCTACAGGTATAACGTCACCAGCCTTTAACAGTCTCCAAAATTTATCTGACAAGAACAAAAGGCTTGCTTTCAGTATCACCTCTAGACAAAGACTCAAAATTACCAATGAATCATTTTTCTCCTCCTCTAGGCAGCAAAGTTCTGAAAATGACAGCTGTTCGCCATTTATTTAACTTCTTTCCATGATTTTTAAACAAGACGGGGTAAATTGAACTTCTGGTGAAACATCCAGTCAAAATTAATAGGAGCCCCTCTCCTCTACACTCCTCCAGAACTTTATATGTGTATTAGCACTTATTTTGCTTTGCTGTCTGTCTACTCTGGTTGTGTGTACTCTGACCCCCACCGCCACCAGACTGAACTTGGGGGCAGGGTCTTCAATTCATCCTTGTACTTTTTATATTATGTCCACAGAATAGCAGGTACTCATAACTGTTAGATGAGTTATTTTATTTCTTCTTAATGGCCAAATATCAATTGTTAAGTGGTATTTTCCTATTAAGTTCTTTGACTAACTTTAGGGCTCTATTCAGATGTTGTATAAGATTTTTAAAGGTCAGATTCTCAGCGATCTGGGAAGGCTCTAGACCAAAACGGTCATGTAATGGGCTTCTAGTGCTTAGTGGGGACTCCTTATTTTGCCTGCCCCCCCGCCCCAAGGCAAGTGTTGGTCCATCAGTGGCATGGTCAATTTTAGACAATCACCGGTAATCTTGGTTTTTCTCATTCTGACTTCAGCTCATTACAGGACAAAAAGTCCAGAGGGTGTCAAGGTTAAACATGTGGGCTCACTTCAGAAAGCCCTGTAAAATGGGGCCAATAAAATAGCACCCAACCTCATGAGGGTGGTACTGAGGAGCTAAGCAAAGGCCAGCCATCATCATTCCACATGAAAAGAGCTGGAAATCTGAGGTTGAGGTTACTACTCTTACCAGAATGAAGGCTTTGTTTTGTGGTTTTTTAAAAAAACACCAGATCTCTTTTCCTGACCTTCGTTTTATAGCCCATTACTATCTCTTGTTTGTTAAGTAGCCTTAGTACTTTCTTATATAGCCTGTTACCAGTTTTCCTTTTCAGCAGAGCCACTAAAAAAGGAATACTACCAGTTTTTAAATGCTTCATTCAAAATTTCCCTAAATTAGATAACAGTATATTAGGGACCCTTTATATCGTACCTCACCCCTGTTCCCCCTCCTTCATGTTGCTGTCTTACCATTCTTTCCAGAAGAAAGAATGTTCTGAATAGCTCTGATTTTAAACCTTTCAAACCAGGAGGTTGTGAAATGACAACAGTAACACAATGCCTCCTCCCTCCGCCCTGCCCTCCCCGCGCCCCTCCTATAACTACCAAGCTAATAATGCTTAAGCTATGAAGTTCAATACAGGCTACAAAGGCTTCTAGCTGCAGTATTTTTTAAGGCTAGAAATAGGGTGCAGATGCCCAGGATTTGTTAACAGGCATGATTTTGATGCAGCAAAGCCCATTTTAAGTCAGATCAAGTTTACAGAGGTGTAGCTGATTATTTTGAATAATTAAATGGTGTCAAAACCAGCTGTGATGAATAGCGCTGGGGTCTCGAATCATAAATAATTGAGAAACTGGAGTTGCATTTGATCATCCCGATCAAATTCTGTTCTCTAGAGGATAAATGTTTGTCCTGAATACCATCAACATTGTTAAATGCCTCAATCTTCTTGCTCAGTCATCCAGCCAACAGTCAATTGAACTAAATCACTTTAACACCACACACATTTGCTGTCCTCATGAATACAAAATGTTTGACTTTAAACCATGTTCTTTGTAGTTGAATAGGCACCTTTTTGGGTAAGCATCTAATAGCTGCATTAAATACTTGACATGTTTTTGTTTGTTCCATGAAACATATGACTTTGCAGAATAAATCAGAAGGTTCCTTCTCTCTACCACCTTTGCTTTGATTCTGCTCAAAAACAAAACAGAAACAAAAAAACTAAGAGAAAGACTTTATTTTAAACGAGTTGTCAGTATAATTGCCTTTATGATGCCCTTTGGGGACTCCAAATTTGCATAGAGACAAGGGCTTTCGGTCCTATTTTTACTTCTCATTCTCTATGCAAAATAATTGTGCCTCCCAGCTGTATGGCTCCTAGACAGTCTCAAAGCGCTTACCTTCCATTACTTCATTTGATCCTCATAAGCAATTTTGTAAAGAGGTGGGCAGGTTAGCATCATCATCATTTCCATTTTAAAGTAGAAATGAGAGAGAAAGGAACCGACTTAACCAGAAAGCTAGAAGACAGCTGAGCTGCCATGAAAACTTGGCCTCCTCGGCACAACTCTTGCTGCCAGAGATGTGCCTTAGTTAAGCGCCTCAGTGAAGAAAAGGGCAGTCTGTTTAATAGCTCCTCATTGACACCCTGTCACTGCTGAACTGGCACAGAACCCAGAGTTGGCAAGGGGGTGCAAGCTGCTCTCTACCTTGTTTCCTACACACCAGTTCTCAAAATCAGAAGGATGTGTTAACCCATGTCTTCTCTCCAAGGATTAATAATCACGGCAACAATAACAGTCAACCTTTGCATGGGCTTCATAGTTAACTCACTCTCAAAGATGTTAATCATTTACTTTTTCCAATAACTTTAGGATGTAGGTGACATTGGTGTTATTTCTGGATATGAAGAAACTAGTGATCAGAGACTGACTCAAGGATAACAAAACTCACTACTGGTGGAGCCAGCATCACGTTCCTCAGACTTCAAATCTGCTGTCTCCACTGCACCTTGTGGAAATGACGTGGAATTAGGAGCCCTATGTCTTACGGCTGTTGCCCAGTTAGAATTAAAATGAAGAGAACACCTGCGCTTGCCTTTTATTTTATCACTAGGCCTGTTCTTTTATAGAAGCGCATGTTCAGGACATGTGCAACCAACTCCCTTTCACTTAATTTTTATTGGGAAAAGAATGCCTGTTAAAATTATAAATGTAAGGAAAAATAAAAACAACCCCTGCTTTCCTCATTGTTACGCTTGGAGTGAATTCATTTCAGGTTTACGAAAATCCTGAAAAATAAGAGTTAGGTTTCTGGAAATTAATTTTATTTTGAAATGTACCTCAAAATCTTCAGAGAACCCACGCTGGTTATTGGAATAGAGCTCACCGACGTGCTTCACAAACTGTTTGGCAGGAATGGCTTCCATGTCATCTGTGGGAATAAAGTGGTGTTCGGAGTCACAGGGAATATGTCCACAAAACAAAGACACTGATACGGGATTACTGAAGACAAACATTTGACTTTTAGAAGGAGTGACATAATTGTATCACCTAAAATAGATGTCCTCAAGAAAATTATCAGAATTTATTTCATGTTAGGATCTCACTATGATTTTGAATGCCTATGAGCTAGGTTGAGTATGGTTTTTTAAAAAAGGTACATCATAAAGAAAATCACCTTTATTTTTTATATTCGAGGCAATTTACATAGTTAAATTACCACATCATACTCTGAACTAAAAGCCTGATCTTATCAAGGGTACTTATTTGTCAAGAAATTTTATCACGACCTAGGTGGTTTTTTTTTTTTTTTTATTTAATTGCTACTCAATTGGGTCCAGCTTGAAGCCAGAGCAATTAAGTTCTATTTCCAATCTTTGAAGTCTAAGCAATCTTTATACACAATTACAGATAGATGCCATTGTACAAGCTGGCTTTGGGTACAATGCCATCTATGTACAACCGTTCAAAATTTTAGTTCAAGACAGCTGTGTCTACATGATGCCAAATAATCAGTTTGGCTAAATTAACTGGATTTTTTTGGTGTTGACAGACTAGGTATAGATTCAGGAAGACTCCACATTCCAATTTATTGTAGTGTTGTCACTTCACAAGGACATTTTCAGTTCATGAGCCCAAAGTATGTTTTAAGCTGATTTATCCAGGTCTGATCTGATACTTGAGTACTGCTATAAAACTGCCACACCCCACTAACTGGAGCTCCCCAACCTCTTTCCTTCCTTCTTCCCTCGATCCTCCCCCACAAATATTTCCTTTTAAAAATACTCTGCTGAATTTGAGATAAACAACAGACATGACATTTACTTTATTCAGAGTGAAAGATCTTTGGCAAACGCACAAACATCTAAACTGCCACAGATGCTTTTCTTAGCAAAGGGTATGAAGATCTATCTGTATGTGTAAATGAGGTCCTACTTTGGCAAGAATGTTATAGATCCAGGCCTGACAATCTGATTTCTCTTCATCTGGTGACAGTTAACATTGACTATGTCATTCCTTCTCTACTTTCTTTCGAGAGAGCAAAGCTCTAGGGTGGCTTTTTGCATCTATTGACATTTTCAAACTTGAATCATTCTTAAGCAGAAAATAGCATCTCTTATAGTTTGTTTAAAGAAGGTGATTTATATGTTCATAATCCAAATTGTTTAGCATAGAAATGTTACTAATCAAATAGGTGGTGCTCTGTAAGCACAAATTCTTTCTGTGTGAACAATTAAAGACCTAATCATTTTAATAGGCCACCTTATGAAAAAAATTGCCAAGTTATTTACAAATATTTCAAGATTGAAGACGTTCATGAATATGCAATCATTTTGCACGCCCAAGAAATCTATAGCTCCATAATGATGTAACCAGCATTAACAAAGTAAGCAGAGCCAAAATGTTTCCCCAGAATATTTAGCAGAATGCACAGTTCAAAAAAAAAAATTCCAAAATGATCTGATCAGATCACTTAAAACGTTCAGAAGTAAGCAAAATCTAAAATAATAATCAAGGGGCAAAGAAATGGTCTTAAGTTGAGAAAAGAGTTAATATGTACAAAATTGGAAAGTCTCTAAAAGATTAACCCAAGAATAAACTCATCTTCAGACAAGAGGCAAAACAAGTGAAATGGGACACAACCTAGCCCCACAAACACTCCAGCATACAGACCACATTTCTCTATTTTGAAATGAAAGACACGACACTGTTTCCAAAGGCAGAGTGACATCATTAATAGTGTAATAGGTTAAGGACAACATTTATTACATAATGATAGTTTAGAATTGTAGGTTCCTAATAAAATTATGGTGCCATGATTAATCACATGGACTCTTAGCTCAAAATTAGAAAAAAAAACAAACAAAAAAACCCATGCCAGCTTTAGAGCTATTTTACTCTACAAGGTTCAAACCACAGCCTTGTAAAAGTCGCAGCATGTGTTGAGTCATTAAAAAATGCTTTTATATAAACAATTTATTATTTTTTTCCTGCAAAGTGCTCAACTGTAACATCCAAGCTAATGCCATACAGTCTCAGAAACCAGTCTGCCTGCTACTCCCATGGCTGGATGCGGCAAAAATCCAGCAGAGCTCAGTATGATAATTGTGGCAATATATGACTCACTAGTCTCTCCAACTTCCTTCTTTATCCAAAGAAGTCTAATCACAACCCTCTGGGTTTCCAGGCACTACCAGTAACATCATGAAACTGCTGGACAGCCAGATACACACACACACACTGTACTGACAACCATCCGCCACCCAGATAACACATTATAATCTTTTTTACTCAAGATAAATGAAACTGAGGGGTCATACATCTTTTTTTCTCAATATTAAGATGAATGTAAGGCCATGACTAATTAGAAGTCCTAATAGTTTTCCTTTTATATAGTTTTTCTATTAAATTTCTTTCAACACAAGCCAGATAATTATAAAATTGCTCTGTCTAGCAGAAGGCTAAGCAATTAGGACATCATCATAGACCTGAGCTGCTCAATTTCTATGTGGAAAGATCCTGTGTTATAAGAAGACATCCATCTGCAAGATGTTATTTCCACTTAAACATCTGAGTTTCATTAACGAATGCAGAGAATATTAGCAGTGTTATGGACCAGGCACTTTCTATGCCTTTTCTTGTACATGTATTAACATGTACTGTTTTCATACTCATCTTACAGTTGAGAGAACAAGGTCAGAAAGATTAACTGAAGGCTGGAGTATGGCAGCGAAAGCTGGCCACGGACTTAAGGTAAAGAGTGTTCCGACTCAGAGAGAACAGATGTTGTCTGGGTCAGACTGAGTGGGAAGTCACTGGCATTCCACTGAGGCATTCACTGAGCACCTAGGACTCAGCCAGATATTAGGGAGAGGGTCTCTGCTCACGGGCAATATTTGCATCAGAGAAATGATGAACATGAAAAAGTGAGTGCCAGAACAGTGTGTAATTGAGTGGCGAAGACTCAAGGGCCATAAAAGGGATGGATTTGATGACTTAGGTGAGAATAGATGTCGCTGATGTAGTGTTGATGGGGGAGAAATATAAAAAGAGATGAGCTGGAATCCAAGTGAAGATGTTTTCACTAACCACAAGTTAGATGGGAGATTGTTAAGGTATGATGAAAATGGTGTAATGATGGAGTTGGTATAACGAGAAGAGAGCCACCATTTATTAAGCCCTAACTGGTTGCCAGGGACTGTGCTAAATACTTTCCAACCGTTTATCTTAAAACTACTAGGAAAAGTGGACATTGTTACCCTCACATTACACATATAGACACTGAGGCAACTTGTCTTAAGCAACACAATGACTAAGTGGCAGAGCTGAGATTTGAATCCCGGTGTTCTGAACCCAAAGCCTGTGCTCCAATGCACTGTATACACTACCTGTCTTCATTCTCAAAGATCCACAGTTTCACGGAAAAACAAGGAATTTGAGTATCTCAGTGAATCTGATAAAATGTTACCTTATAATTTTGTGCCAAAAATTTTACCTAAAGAATTTTCACTTACCAAGGTTTAAATTAGGCAAAAATGGGACCACTACTGTTATCACTAAACCACCCCATTATAAGATGTTTGATATAGTCCGTTGCAAATCAACACCTGAAAAGTGGGCTTGTTGTTATTAAACATTATTCATACTTTGTCCTGGGATTTTAGCCTTTGTGGTTGGAATTAAATACTGTACGTAACATAACTTTCATTTTTGCCAATCCACAACAAAACGTCTCTATGTACAACTTCTGATGAAGCCTGATATTAATCTCTGGTTTTTAGGTACCAAAAGCAGAACATTAGAAGTGGGAGAACGTCAAATGAGAAGTAAGTATCAAAGCTGAGAGATTCCAAGGAGCAAAGAAGGAACTGAATAATGTTGGCCTCAAATGCAACACTGCAGGAAATAAGGAAAAATGCATTTAAACGTAAACAAAAATTGTTTCTGAAATATGCGGTTATGTCTGTTGTACCTGCATCATCAGAACCATCATAGGGAAATCACCCATACTTGGTCTGTGCTTCTAACCAGCTTGTATATGCTAAATGTGCTATCTGTTAATCTTAAGGACTAAATGACATCTAAACAAAAATGGAAAAAACCTGGCTTTGTCTGCAATTTTTGGTTTGCTATTTCAAAGGAAAAATTGGCAGCTGAGGCTCTCCCTGAACAGCCACCACAGGGAGGCATTGCAGAGGGCCCGGCCCAGTACATCGTTCTGTTCTAAGGTCTACTGTTAACTCAGTAAAACTGTGTAGCTGTTATTCTATCAGCCGTTGGTGATGGACGCTTCCTGTGTATCAGGCACCCAGCATCAATGGTGTGAAGGTTAAAACCACAGTCGGACTGCCTGGTGGTATGACGTCACCTCTCTGTGACTCCCTTTCCTCATCTGTGAAACGGGAATAGTAGTAGCGGTACCTGATGCACAGAGTGTTATGAAAAGTAAACTAGAAAACATAAGTACCTGTAAGAGTGCTTGGCATTTAGTAAATGTGTAATAACTGTGATTTACTATGAGGTGCTAACTGCTTTACATGTATGACCCTATGATCTAGGGGCTGTCAGTACTTCCATTTTATAGATGGGAAAACTGGCTAAGAGAGACCAAGTAGCTTGGCCTCTCAATTGGTGTCATTATCAAGTGGTGGGGCCAGGCTGACTCCAAGCTGGCTTCTTCCACCTTATATGACCTCTGTAAACCTTAAATCGAACATACATGGTCAGAGAGGACAGAGGACCATATGATACATTTCAAAGAAACTTTCCAACAAAAATGGATGAAATGAATCACTTTGGCTTTGAGAGTAAGCGTCGTCAGTTACCTGGAAAACCCACACTGGTCTTCGGGGTCACCTTGATGATGCTAGGTAAATTAAGTGTTATTTACCTTCCTGCCACAATGCTTAGCTGCTTGGGTTGACTGGCTTAAGGTTTGTTTAAAAAATATCCCTGCTTGCTTACTTGGGCAGTGTGCGGGTACATGTATAATTACCATTAAGATTCCAAAGGGCCTTAAGTCACTCACTTTGCAACCAATCTCTGTAAAATTCACTTACCCCGTAGCAGTTCCCTCAACACTATTCCACATTTCAACCAAATCTGTCCGTGGGCATGGAGAACCTATAAAGCCCCAGCACAAGACGTGGCTAAAGTCAATCCTGCTCAGACCTTCCCCCGCTCCCAACCCCCCAGTCCCCTGACTGCGCTGTTATCAAGTACTGTCAACCACTCCTCTAGTGGACAGGCCTCAATTATAGGAACGCAGTTCCCTCCTTGTCTGCCCTCAGCCTCCAAGGCCAAGCTCAGGGTACTCTCTGCACTTGATAATACCCCTGTGTCGACTTAGGAAGATAAAGCAAATGTGGAATAAAAGGTTATTGAGATTTTAGTTCCTGAGTTAGAACACAACAAATAGATTTTTGTCCAGACTCTTAGGATGCAAGGAGTGTTGTGAAGATTGGAACATTTTATTTCCTGCCATAAAGAGAAATATCTTTTCATTTATGACACAATGAAATCAATAAAGAAAGGGCTTCATTATAGTCAAAAGACCAATGAATCTCCTTTGGAGATAATCTCTGTATAAATAAAATATGCCAACAAGGTTGGTTTAATCCCAAGGGTTTTAAGCTGCATGTTTAAAACCCTTTTTATATGCTGGCACCCTGCTGAAGCCAGTGACCTTCAAATTATTAAGAGGTATTTTAACTGCTAGAAAGGCAGGAATCATTTCTGGATTTCTAAACTACTAGTGAGCAGCGCCATTTTGTTTTGTAATGCTCTTATTAGAAAGTTAAATTTTCTAATTTTCAGAGAAAAGCATTAATATGAACATTTGTATTTGACAATCTGCACATTTGAAAAAGAGCATATTCAATATGCTTTATAAATGGGTTAATTTCACGAGCTAAGTTGATTTAAAAAAGCTATAATGAAAGTCTAAAAGAATGAGTAATATAATACAGTGAATATAATTTGTAGGTGATATATGTACATAAGGCTTCATTGATAACTGCAGTGAAAATATTATTCAAGTTTGTTTCAAGAGAATACTTCTAGGTTGAAAACGCTAGATCTTTAAAAGTACTTGTAGATGTTCAGAATAATATGGATCTTAAAGGACAGAAATTTGTGGCTACTGCAGTATCTTAAAAGATGGAAAACTTATGAGGGGAGTGACAGCTAGGTTACTATATTCAATTATGCTTTATCCTCACACGCTAAAACTGGGAAACCAGTAACCATGTAACATTGAATTATGAAAAACCGTTAGTGAAAGGCAAGAGTTAAAGCCCCTTTCATTCTTCTGCAGAAGCCACAGCTTAATTTACCTGGGGGAAGTGAGGAGGGGGAAGGGAACACTTTTCCTATATATCGTACAGGCACAGCAATGCAAAATTTTTGTGACAAAAGAATTGATGTCACTTCTCTAGTGAGTGGAACCCCACCTCAAAAGCACATCTTTTATGGTGGATAAATACCTTGTATTATGAATTCTTTCTAATGTGGCTAACTAACCTTTGTCACCATATTTAGTCTTAAGCATATGTACATTTTACATGAGTATAGGTGAGACCAGGAAAAACAGTCTTCATTTTTACAAGACTGTGTTGCTATACTAAACCAGAAGAACATCCCGAAGATTCTAAGTTCCTAAATTTGATAAAATTAGTAAAACTGATTAACTCAAAATTCCTGAAAAATACCTATGAACTGCTGTCTCCAAGAGCATTTGCCTATTTTATATTACTTTTCTAAAGTCAGCATAACTTACTAATTCTACGTATGCTTTGGGATTTAAAGATCAGAACTATGTTTTTTATGAATTTTAACCATAGTAAAATCATCCAAAAGTTGATTTAGTGTCTAAATTTATTCAACATGTTTATAAATTGCTCCCTAAGTCATTAAGTCACACAGGCCTATTTTCGCACAGGGAATAGAAGTATTGGTGGGTTGAGAGGCTTTTGCATAGGAAGGAAGAGAAAGAAAAGACAGGTGAACGAAGGTAAGAGGAGAGATTTTTTTGATATGGGAGAAACTTCAACAGAAGAATGATGAAACACTCTCCAGGAAGATGAAAGAGAGTTTAACATAGAAGCAAATGGTCAGTGCTAGTCAAAGAACAACTCAGAAAAAAAACTGAAGAGAATATTCACATTTTGAATTTGAAAATGCCTTGATTTAATGAAGCAAAATCCAAATGAAGAGCCTGAAGACTTGAGATATCAGAACTGTCAGAGGAGCATGCCAAGAGGGGGCAGAGCCATTTCCAAGCATCTGTGCTTTGAAGTCACACACAGAATTCCAATGCTGGCTCTACCACTTATCTATGTAACCTCAGGCAAATCACATAGTGGCTCTGTGACTCACTTTCTTCATCTGTAAAATGGGGATATCATTGCACCAGTCTCTATAGGATTGTAGTGAACATAAACATAAAGCACATAGTTGGTAAATGCTCAATAAATATTAGATGGGGATGATGATGTTTTCTAAAAGAGTTTAAATGTAAAATAAGTTCTAGGAACAGAGTATATACTACACATTTTACCATGCTGAGCCTGAATTTTCAATCTCACCCTGTTGCACGCATTTTTAACTAGTATAATGCTTCAGTTTACTGGCAGTTGTCTGGAAATATCTTTTTTTTTAATCGATTACAGAAAATGAGGAGTTCAAGTGATAAAATAAGTTGATAAATCCGGGGCCCAGTAGTATTATTGGGTTTTGAACAAGGCTAAGAACCACGGAGATCCAGTGGGCAGAATAAGCATTCCATATAAGTTCGATAAATATCCTATTATTTTTAGAAATAAGAACAATTAGATAATTCCCCTAAGGTAAATCATTTAAAATGATCCCAAGGTCTCCATTAAAGAAAAGTTGTGTTAAATTTTAACAAAGTGAAAATAACTCACGATGAATTTTCTTATGCAAGACTCAGTTTGGACTGTAATAATGGAAAGAAACCATAATTTAAAAAATAGATTGTTAAAGTGCTTTATAAATTATAACATTTTACAAATATAACTATTAAATAGAATTGTGGGGTTCTATTTAAGAGAAATAAGAAATTATGATCAAGTTAAAAACTCTTTAAAGAAAGGTCATATAGGGTAACTGCTTCCCAGTTAAGCATGAAATAAGTTTGTCTAGGCATCTCTTCGTAGTTGGAAAAGGCTACGTTACCTACAAAAATCTGAGAAAATCGAGAAAAGGTAGTCTCACTCTTGCTTTCACTAGGTAAGCCCTTTAACAATACACTGCATTACAGCATTTATTCATTTTTACAAATGCGTAACAACTTGTCAAGGGGGTGCATCTACTACGCCAAGTGAGGTACAACTGAGTACTACGGATTTCTTAGTCAGTGGAGAATGTGAAGACATTCTCTTTCCATGTACTTATGCTACTGGTGAGTAAGAATTAGGAGAAAGTCATATTTAAAGAAAACACCTTTGGGTTGTGAGTATTTCACTTGGTCATTAAATAGGTAGCTGGGAAACGAAACAGAAACCATTAAAAAGCATTTCTGTTCTAAGACTCCTGCTCATAGGTGGGGCAAGGCATGTACGACTGATGCACTTTCTGAGGATTCCGGAGAATTGAAAGTCCGAAAGCCCAAGTCCAAGAGTGTGGCACAGCGAGGCACATCCATTGGATGTGGTTCAGTATTAGGGGTACTCTAAACCTGAGAACCCCACAAATGCTCGTTCTCCAGGGCTGCTGGGATGAACAGTACCACAATTTAGGAAGGAAAGCTTCAACAGCTGACACTTTTGGCTTACTTTAGGATTTCCAAAGTGCTTTCACACATATCTCATGTGATCCTTAACACTGCCTCAAGTGCAAGCAGGGCAGACTTCCTGCTCACTTTATAGATTCTGAAAAAATAAGACTCAAGGGGTCAAGTCACTGACCACAGGTTTTATGGTGGGTGCAGGGTGAGATCCCAGGTTTTCTGATTCCTAATCCAGTGGTAAAAGAAAATAATAACTGAAAGAAAGCCCGAGATGTACCTAACCATTTAACCTTTTAAAATAGATTTCAATTGCACAACTACCCAACAGCTGTGTTTGTCAGATGGATTAGTTCAGGAGAGAGAGGTTCCCAGGCATTTTCCAGAAGTCAACACATATTCTAGGTGATGCACGAGGAAAATGATTATACACATGCTATTGCACACATCTGGTAGATCTGACAAAACTACTTATTCCATGCAGATGGAAGACCGATGATTCCTCTCTGCTTCCTCTCTTCTCAGAAGCAAGAATGCAATTTCTTTCACCAAGAATTAAGGACAAGGGTTAGTAGAGAAGGACACAGGGCAACAGAAGACCTGTCCCATCTGTATGGGAATTGTTTCATGGCCATAAAATGATCCAATAAGAACTTAATCAGAGACTTTTCTGCTACCCTCTCATTTCTGTGTGTCAATCTTTAGTGAGAGAAGCTGACCAGATGGGCAGAACATGGTCAATTCTAGCAATATCTAATGACTTAACATACACAGACACACAAAGGGCCAAGTAAGTCCCTAACCATAACTGCACCTAGTGAAGATTTGCAAACAATAGACGCATTCCTTCTCTGTATTGAGAGAATGACTGTACCTCTGAGCTTCCCAGCTATGGCCTTCTAGGAACTTTCGGGAAGGTTTTCTGACATTCATTCATATTCTTCCCTTCCCTCTCCCCATCCCATAGTGTTAAAGAATGCCAAGTATTATTCTAGCATTAAGGAGACACCCATATTCCTTTATGAAGCTCTCATTCTAGTGACGGGACACCACGAAAAAAAAAATAAATACAATATACGGTATATCAGACCACAAAAACTGTTCTGGAGCAGGAGGCAGACAAGTGGGAGGGTGGCTCAGTTGTGTGTGGGAGGTGGCATTACAGTAAAAGCAGTACCTCTGTTTACAAAAGAATAATTAATGTCAAGAGGATGGATAGATATATAAGACAGCTAAAGACAGGACCTTACAAGTACATAATGAAATCCAGAGAGAGAAGTTCAACTCAGGCAAAAACGAAGGGATGCCAAATAAAAAATGGCGGGGGCCATCTTCAAATCCCACTTCCTATCTATCACAACTAAGCTGCTGCTGAACTTCTAAAATAACTACGGCGTTTGCTAGGATTTACTACAGTGCACTCCACTAATCCCTACCCCTAACACTAACCGAGCATTTCATGTTTCTTCTGGAGGACAAGTAAAACATACACCGAACCAAGAACATACCCCTAGACCTCCATACAAAGCATCTTAAGAACAAACTCCCAACTATTTCAGAGTAAGGAATCACAGGAGAAAACTCATACAAAAAAAAAAAAAGTATCACAAATCGTGAATTTAAAAAAAAAACACAAATAGCCTATTAATACGAAAGTTAGTCCAAGTGGATTGCAAATATGTAAGTATGTTTTCCCCTTTTCCTACTGTTACTTCCCTCCTCTGCATGTGAATCTAGACTCTATTAAGTCATAACTATTTGCTCTTCTTAAAGAGGATCTCATTACTTTGCAGATATCTAAAGGAACAAAGATTTCATTAAATTACCCTTAGCTAAGGATCTCTTAAACTGGGCAAGCTTTAAAAGGCTATACAAATAATATTTTGCCATGGCTGTCACATACAACTGAGAACAAAAGAGAAAAACAATTAACCCGCTGGATATAAGAGTAGTGTCTTACTTACCCGGAATAGGAATAATAGGAATACTCTCATTGGGGACCACCCGAGGTGAACTGCTATCTTCCACATAAAAATGAGCTGTCTGAAAACATTTTCTGTGTAGAAAGAAAAACATGCAAATAGTGAGACCAAAGAATTGCACTTTGTTTGAGTTCATCATTTTTCAATTCCTCCTTCACAGATTTTCCCAGCTTTAAATATCACACAGCACTGAATAACAAAGTAACAAGATACAAGAAGGACAACATTCAGCCCACTGGAAGAACCCCAGATACCTGAGGAATGCCCACGGTTTAAATTATACCATACCTATCCTGGTAGTCAGAGGGGAAAGGCTTAGTAACAAACCATTTACATACATGAAAGCTTGGTATGGACAAAGTAAACTTGCTGCACAAACTGCTAATATTTCTAAATTTGACATGTTACGGAGGAATAATCTGCTACTCTAAATCCTCAGCACCAACTTCAACAACCACACCTCAAACCCTCCCAGATGTAGTCATCGAACAGCCCAAGGACACAATAGCACCGCATTGTTAGTGTTTTGCAAAGGCCCCCAAAGCCGCAGACGGCTCTTTAAGGGGGTCAGAGGGCTTCCAAGGGGCAAGCACTCAAAATCAGAGGCCCCTGCCAGAAAATCGGAGATAAGGACCTAAAGCTCTCAAGTGTCACCTGCTTGGTTTGGTTCTGTTTTGTTTTTACCTGTACTTCAGGCAAAGCAGGGAGCAGACACTGGTCATCATAGGACAGGCAGTGAACAGAAACCATCAGCAGCTCACTCGGCCTCTGCCTACTGATGCTGGCCAGCCCTGGGCTTTCTAGCATCCACGTCACTGCTCATTGCAGCCCTAATGAGCTGCCGGAAGCACAGGCTGAATATTTAATGAGGCTGCTCAGCGTGAATGGCTATTGTGACCAGAGAAGGGTCCCTGTTCATCTGGCGGAGGGGCTTCACAATAGCTGGCCCTACTGCTGGGTCTTTTAGCCAAGCAGGCGGCATCCTTCTGGTGCTCTGCGTTCCTGGGATCCATCCCACTCTGGCGTCTCACACTGAGTCCCATTTATATACCACCACAGTTTCGCTTTTTCTATATTCCAACCACTGGAGTAAGTTAACTTTTCTTCAGAGTTGTCTTGCTCATCTAATTGAAAGTATCTTGGGATGGATCTGTTGGGAGTCCCAAGTTTCCATAAAGCCAAAGAAAGGGGCTGAGGGGCTGGAAAAATCAAACAACTCTAAAAAGCAAAGGATATCTCAGTAGAAGTGGGAGGCCTCCAAGTCATGCAGATTATTCCACCTTAGCGCTATACGGAGTATTATAACCACACATAATCAGAAATGATCACGTCACAGTGGGAAGAGTTTTTCTTTAAGCAGTTCCTGTTTTCAGATGGAAGGACGCTCTAACCAATTGTACATTTGGGCACTGCTCTAGAAGCAATCTGGATTGCTGCTCCGTACCATGAGGGGTTCTGAACATAAATCACTCCTGCTCTTGGCACACATCTCACGGGACTGCCCATGCAGAGCGCTGAACAATTATTTGTTTTCCCCTATGAATTGCCTGGAACTGTAATATAAATAATAATACAAGTTTTTATCACTTGTTTAGCTGCCTTTATCTAAATTTGGAAAGAACGTCAGTCAGGCTGACTTAAGCTACAAGGATATGAAATGCACACAATACTTTAGGGGTTCTGGTGGGTAGCCAAACCTTCTACTGAATGTGAAACGATGGAAATCCACATTTAAAAAAAACCATGATGTTGATATTTGATGCCTGTTTCTAAACTGATCAAGTTTTCTATTCTTGAATTCCTCCCTTCGTCCTTTTCTCCTGCTCACCCCCCAAATTTGCATAGATTTCCAGAATGTAACATTTGAGTTAAAACAGAGGTTATAGACTTCACAAATGAGTCAGAACCTTTAACCATCCATGCCATAGCTAAGAAAAACCTGCTTTTGTTGATAGATTGGACTACTCAAGTATTTGACATTGAAAGAAACAGTGTCCAACTGACTAGGTCAGACTTTAAAGGAAAAAAAATCCACGAGAAAACCCCAAGTATTCTATTTTAAGACCAAGATAACTATGGCTATTAAATTTCTAAAATATAAAGCTGTTAGTAAAAATTATTATCATTGGCCAAGGTACTGTTAATGTCAAGTGACTTGAAAAGGATAAACTATATTGTATATTCTTTTTCTGGAAGAAGACTGGCAGACAGTTCACCCAGTTTCTGTTACATGCGGAGACCTAAAGACTCCACATTCTCTTGGAAAAAAGCAGTGTGTATCGAAGCAAATCGCACTCCAGTGCCCCATGTGCTGCTGTTTATAATGGATTTTCCCTGGAGCAAAATAACTCTGATTGCCAGAGAAGAGCACACCACTGGGGCGGAAGGTCAGAAACCCGGGAGACAGCACTCCACACCTGCACCGTGAAGCCCGTCACACACGCTTCCTCCCACATGAAGACTGGGGCGGGCAACTAACTACGGAACTTAGAGGAAATATCTTCCCTAAGAACAAAGGTTTCAATGGACTCAGAAAACATGTATTCAGCACCCACCACACAGCACGGAGTGTGCAGATAACACATTCTCTGCAGTTGCCCAGAAGCCTTCAAACCGTTCCTTGAGCCTAAGAATTCAAGTAATTCAGAAATAGCTATCTATGTAATAATACATGATCTCGACAGAAACATTAAGAAATACAAAAAAAAAAAAAATCCATTAAAATTAACCCAAACCTTTCTCAAAGTGATCATCGATATTAACATTTTGGGATATATTCTTCCACACTTCCTCATTTATTGACTGTTCCTTGATCATTGATGAGGGGCTAGGAGCAGACTGATAAATAAGACAGACATAAGCACCATGAGGTCCCTGCCCCCATGGTGCTTATGTTTTCTCTCTTTCTCCCTCTCCCTCCCTCTCTCTCTCTCTCTCCCCCCCCCCCCCACACACACACACACACACACACACACACACACACACACACACACGTGCGCACCCCACTAATTTAGGTCAAGTAGTGATTATCAACTAGCAGTGCATCTCTCTTTGGTTTGGGGACTTTTAAAAGACCCATGCTGCATGAGCCCCACTCCTGGTGATTCTATCTGAACAGGTCCAAGATGAGGCACAGGCCTCTGTGTTCTAGAAAATCTTCTCTGAGGATTCTGGTGTGCACTGTCCCTGGTAAAGGAGATCTGTGACAAAAGGAAAATGGTTGCTGAGAGTCTACAGTAATGTCACTAGGAAAGCCGCTAAAGAAATAAAACAATCTTCAACGGCAGGTACCATAAAAGTGCTCATAAAAGTAAGACTCTAGAATTTATAGGGCCCATATGGGATAGAAATCAGTGGCTAAGAATTCAAGGATGTTACCATAATCACGTCAAAAACAGAAAGAAAAAACTGTATTGCATATACTTTAAACAGTCTTCTGCTCCTTTCCTGTTAGAACCTCAGCTAGAATCTATTTCCACCTCAGAAATAGGATGGAATTCTCTCAAATGGAGCAAAGTGTTCTGCCACCCATATTGAATAAAAGTCTTTTCTCAGATCACAGAAAAAAAACTTCGATTTCCAAATGGAAGTTTTTCCTCTTGAAGCTACCTTTTATACTGCCTTTTTGAAATGCTCTACTTGCCAGCAAACTATATTTTAGTTTCTATGAGGGAACTGAATTTGTCAATATTTACTTCAATATTAAGTAGTTTATGATGTTCTGATGTTCTGAATTCCAGTGTCCTGACACATCAACAAATTTGAAAACCAATGAATTAGATGGCTTTCTAAAATCCATCCCATGAAGAAAGTACCAAGTCAGAGCTACATCATTCACTGAACACTCCCAGAGAGGAAAAAGAAAGAGACATCCAGTTTGCATAGGAGAATTTTCCCGCAATCCAATCTCAATGGGGATATGAGCCAGAATGAAATGAAAGATGTGAATCTGTTGGTCCCTGAACTGGTAGCACTTCTCACAGGCCTCTCAGAGAGTAAGCGATAAGCATCTCGCCATACTAAACGAGAGTCAGTTGTTTAAAGGTATGCATTTTTTGTACATCACAGCTTCTAAATGCAAGCCAAATGCTCTGGTGCTTGACCAAAGATGGCCAACATATTAAATCTATGTGCATCTCGCAGAAAGTTCTAAGTAGCAAAATTGAAATATGCTTTCTATGTCACTCTCCATTCATTCATTCCTTTTAAGAAAACCATTATGGGCTCCAAATTTTAAGATCTTTAAGAAAGGCCTGACGAAGTCAGGAGGGTCATGTGTGGTATCCTCTCTAATAGTCAAATCAATGTGAATTGTGGCTAGCGGCTCCTTCGTCTCAAGTCTACACCCCATGATCCACGGCCCACACCCACAAAGTACCTGAAGGCCTTGTGGTAGGAGAGTGTGTGTATGGATTAGTCTGCTAAAAAGCCCATGGAAACTATATGTTTATAGTCATGAATATTTGATCTTGGACTGAATCTTCTAAAATTAACTTTTCTTTCTTTCAGATAAGGGAAATATTTTGAAGAGAGAGACTTTTTTTTAAAAATCAAAAATCCTACACTTGAGAATGCACAGCACATGTCAGAGTACATCTTCTAGTCAGGATGCAGTAAATATCGACCAATATCATCAGTAAAGCCATCAATTCCCTGAGCTCCCTATTGAAACACACACACACACACACACACACACACACACACTCTCTGCAGCTGCTCTGACAGTGCTTTATAAGTATCAGTAAATATTCAAGCTGTAGAGGCTTACTATTGAAACAAAATGCAGCAAACTACAAACCTCCGCCCCCCACCCCCCCCATCTCTTCCTTCCAAGAATCTGACACACCCTTAAGGGAGAACTCCCAGAATGACCAAACTTCTGCAGAAAGTTTTCCTTTACCTTGCTCCAGTTTTTCCAGGTAACTGTTTAGATAACCTCTGATATGTCCTAATAATTTTCTTCCTTCTACCTCTTTCTGCTCCCCTGACAAGAATCTGGGAATAATTTAGGTGATCGATAATTTTCAAAAGCAAAGCACTGATCTTGAGCCCGGAAAGACTGAATACTGTAA
>NW_011888822.1:2761504-2763950 GCF_000151845.1 Pteropus vampyrus | reverse complement strand
AGCTGCTCTGACAGTGCTTTATAAGTATCAGTAAATATTCAAGCTGTAGAGGCTTACTATTGAAACAAAATGCAGCAAACTACAAACCTCCGCCCCCCACCCCCCCCATCTCTTCCTTCCAAGAATCTGACACACCCTTAAGGGAGAACTCCCAGAATGACCAAACTTCTGCAGAAAGTTTTCCTTTACCTTGCTCCAGTTTTTCCAGGTAACTGTTTAGATAACCTCTGATATGTCCTAATAATTTTCTTCCTTCTACCTCTTTCTGCTCCCCTGACAAGAATCTGGGAATAATTTAGGTGATCGATAATTTTCAAAAGCAAAGCACTGATCTTGAGCCCGGAAAGACTGAATACTGTAAGTGTCTGGAATTCCACTCAGCACTACTATACATTAAAAAGACCCCTCAAAATGCAGCATCCAGGCATTACAGGAGGTGGGGGCGCACGTTTCTGAGGTCAACGGCCATGTGGGTCAAAAACGTACATTCCTTTTGATAAGCTTGAGATGTCGCACTGTCTTTATCCAGGGGCCTTGGCATACAATACCAACACTACCCTCAATGTCACTGTGACTGCTGGGGCATGGGTGAGGGCAGGATCACAATCTCGAGTCCCCTATGAAAACCTACGATTCCAAAATAACCAAATGTTGATATATAGGGATTAGAAACCAAGTCACTGTCTTCGACTTAAGCTCAATGGTTTTATAATCACATCAGGCTGACAAGGAGTTTGTCAGCAGCGTGCAGCTCAAAATGCTAATTGCAGACTAGAAAGGGGCAGTTGGCTGAGCTGCTGTTGAATATTAATTAAGCAATCGTAACTGATTTATATACTGCCCTCATTTAAATTTACAGTGGCACAGCCGCTAATAATGCCATTTATTCTTATGCTGTTGAGTACAGAAAACACATTAATATTTACTTTTGTAAATGGATCTGTTGTAGTAAATCATGTATGAATAAGAGCCACTTACAAATAGCAGTTGGAAACGTTCGCATACCTTCAAAGAAGCTGAGTGAGAGCTGTGTTAAAAAGACGTGGACTGATTTATTAGGGCAAAACGTTTCGAGAAATTGAAGTGACAAAGACAACAATAGAAGGAAAAGGCTGTGGGTGTTGCTGGGCTTTTCCTCAAAGAGGAGTGTCTGCCTGAAATAACTTGAGGGTCCCTCCCGGAAAAGAGCCCGATGCAAGTTCTGAATTGAGATTTTTCATGTGCAACTGCTCACTTGCTGTTAACTTTCCTTTACTATAGGTTAAATGATTTTGTTTCTAAAACTCAGTTTGCACTCGCAGTATCTTTTCAGGAAGGGATCGTCTAGAAGGAAAAATTCAGAATTGTGCTTCTCATTTGCATACTGCCTAAACCATAAAAAGGACATGTGATCTGACAATATGAATGTACTTCTGGGGATAATCAAATGGCATATTTCGCATGAGAGCTGTCCTGGAAATCCTAGGACATATGGTTGTCACACCTTGGATAATTGGGGACTGTCAGATGTGAAGAGATGAAGGAAAGAAGGAAAGAGAAAGCGAACAAAATCATATTGGAGATGGATGGGGTGTGATAGAAGATACAGATATTAAATGTGGAGAAAACATTTCAAAATATTTTGGATCTCACATGGGTCGGAGAGATGTCTCATTCAACTCTTGTTACAGCTGGAAGTGAAAAAAAAAAAAATCTGATTTTCTGCAGTGAGAATTTTACTGGAGGATACAAATTACCGGCAATTCACTTCTTAGGAAAGCGAGAGAAAATGAACACATTATATACATTAAAGTGGTCTCAAGGCAATGTACTTTCTTGCTAAGCATTAAGAAATCCTTTCAGGCACCGAGGAATGACTGAAGTACTGGTAATACTTTCTAGAGATAAGAAAGCAAAGGTCATTTTATGAATTACGTTTTGACAAGACCAAGAACCCGAACAGGGCAATTTTTATGTGATGGCTTTAAGAAGCGAGCTCTGCACAGTACCTCCCAGTGCTCCCAGCTGTTACTCAGAAAAGAAGGCTCGAAGTTGGGGCTGTGAGGTGGCTGTCTCACACTTAGCACGCTGGCCTGGAATGTTCTGAATTTCTGGACCAAGGCTTAAGGGCCTTTCCAGCTCATCTTGCCACTGTTTGAGGGGACTGACACAATCCCCTACTGATTGGGGAGGTTAATGGGGACATTATGGTCCCATTCCTTTTGGGCAAAAGGTAGGAAATGGAAATTCATACTTATTTACTGCACGTATGACTGAGTACATGTAATCTAAAATGGTCTGGTAAAGACCTCTTGGCAGCTATTTCATTAACATACTAAGTCAGTCAGATTTTTGCGTTGAGTGTGATTTGAAGGATCTAGCAAGGCACGACGTGCTTCTTCACTAAACAGCCCCCAGATTGTAGTACTTTTAAAATACTTGTGACCATCTGAGAAAAAAAAAAAAA
>NW_011888822.1:2758034-2760019 GCF_000151845.1 Pteropus vampyrus | reverse complement strand
GGGGCTTTTCTCCAGATTCTCTGCCACATTTTGGATGGAGATGCAGGCCACAGAGGAAAGGAGAATGGAAAGAAGGGGCAATGGTGGGAGAGGAGAGGTTGATGCAAGTGCTTCCCCCATGGGCTCCAGCCTCTCGAAGCCACCTGGGAGAGGAGGGAGGGACCGCCTGTTCTCCCGAAGGCTTTTTATTGAGCACTAGAGGAAGGAACTGGGTCAGGAGGCTGCTGCAAAAGTTCCTGGAATAGAGGGGAGGGGAGGGGAAAGTGGGCACAGAACCCTCAGGCTCTGAAGGAACGGAGCCTGGCGGCATAAAGACGAGCAGAGACAAGAGCCCCTTGAGGACAGGATCTAGATCTGGTCCATCTCTTTGCCGTGGAGTAGTTTGCACAGCACATGGAGCAGTGAGAAGGGGCATCACTCAGGACTCAGACACCAGGGTGGTAGTCCTAGCTCAGCCACCTACACAGGGTGGCCTAGCCAAAGAACTTCTCAAGTCTCAGTTTCCTCATCTTCTTAATGGGGTAATATGTTTCGCACACAAAGTGTTTTACATATACTAACTCATTTAATCTTCGTAACAACCTCATGAAAAGGAACTATGATCAGCTCTATTTTTTAGATGAGGAAATTGAGGCTCAGAAGGTTTTGGTAAGTTGCTCAAGGTCACAGAACCAAGAAACATTAGAACTGCAGCTAAAACCCACATCTCCCTGAGCTAAAGTCTGTCTTGCTCAGCTACTATGTTATTTTAAAAGTAAAGTAAAATACATGGTTCACAATCAGGTAGCTTCTACCCCAAGATGGTTTTCAACTTCCAGACCTACATGAAACTGTGCTTCCCTCAAGCTTCTGGCACTCAGAAGTAGAGGAGATACTGGGGGAGACTCAGCACCGTGTGACAAAATACGGACTCTTAGGCTCTAAAATACACCTATAAGGAGCCACTCCCACATTTGGAGCCAAACACATGAATTAGAGTTAATACAGTCCATGGCTTAGGCATCATTTCTGGAGAGGGCTTAGAAATTGTACGTGCATTTATTTTTGTGCTGTCCATGAGGTGATGCTGGCTTTTTAAAGAGTTACAGTAAAAAACCCATACTATATTTATAACGGACTAGGCATGAAATTTAGGCACTGACGTCATGTCCAAGGTTCTCTCTCTCTTAAGATTAGATCTTTGAATCTAAAGCTATACAGAGGAGTTTCTATTTCAAGGGAGTTTTAACCTTGGAGCTTTGAAAGTGGATTAGGAATTGAAGACTTCAATAAGTAAAAAGAGATCACAGAAAGAATAATTGTATTACCAGCGTCAGCAGTTATTGCCTTTCCCTACAAGGCCAATATTGCTCCATACAGCTTAAAAGATAGATCATAGAGTTTCTCATTAATCTTCCATAATTCTTGTACTACACCTTCTCAGACCTCCTAGATATACCTGATTATATTGGATGAATATTGAAAATTTCATCTCAATAATCTGATTTACCTACACCAATGGAGACAAATCATTCCACGCAAAAATTCTAATATAAATTCTATAAATTGGTTCATTGAAATAAGAGACTACTCACAATATTGTTTAGTGAATTATCCTAATTGGCAATTTAATATTAAAATATTATGATATTGAGTAGAGTTTGCCTAGATAAACCTTACAGAAATATTATCAAGAGGCTCGTGTATGGTGATTAAGATTGCATAATCATGATTTCTAAAGATTTATTAGAAATCTTTCCAGGAAAACAGTTTTTATCAAGCTATTTAGAACTCATGTGCTTTTTTTTTTTTTAATTTCAACCTTCTTATGAAAAATAGATGTACATCCCCCTTTGCTCACTTCTCTCTTCCCTTCCTACTCTTCTTCCCCAGCTCATCTATGAATTTAGGTTTCTAAGTGATATTTTTCATTTGCACAGCTAAATGCATGCATAAAAAACATATATTTTTAAACTCTCAAACATGCAAACATCTGGGAAAGAAAA
>NW_011888822.1:2750134-2757389 GCF_000151845.1 Pteropus vampyrus | reverse complement strand
TTTTTTTTTTTTTTTTTTTTAATGCTGAGGTAAGAAATATGAAATGGGAACTTTACTCTTAAAAAACTGTCTTTACATATTAGAAACCTGTATCGTGCTAGTGTTAACAGAATATTAGATTATCACAAACCCAGTAGTGGCTTTTCTCATTCATATACTGATCTTTCCACCTCTGACATGCTGTCCTGACAAACAGGAGGGCTTAAAATGCCATCAGAATGAATGGACATTAGCAGGTATCTAGTAGGCACCATTTAAATCTCTCTTCCACCACAAATTTCTCAGAATTTGCTGTATTTTTCCCATGTATTCCTCTGCTTGCTGGACACTTTCCTGAATCACAATGCAAACTGTAAAAGACATGAGAGAGGCACCTCCAAGAAGGTGGGGTGAGCAGCTGTCAAGTTATTACTATACACTGTCAGATATTTAGTTTCCCTTGAAAACTTAAATAACCATAGCAGCTGCAACTTGGCTCTAGCATTTGAAAGATGCACTTTTGTCATACAAGAACACTGGAAAGTGTTTATTTAATTTCATTTAATCCCCTAACCACCTGGGCTCTAGGATTTCACACTGACACGATTCCTATTATTTCCAAACTCTGTTAATAGAACAGCAAGGACAAACTGGAATATATGGAGGTTCTCTTCTGGAAGCTCTGTTGAATCTCACGCAGAACTCTGAATTCAAGTATGTAATTCCAAAGAACACTTGTTAACTTCTCATTGACTTGGTGGCTTTTTACTTTTAGGAATGAACACGCTCTAATTCCAAGTATTAGGTTTTTCTTCTCCCTTAATACAAGCTTTCATTTTTTTTTTTTTTTGATAATTATTAGGCTCCATATTGGGTAAAAGTGCCTGGCACAGGAACCAAAAGAAGGAAAAATCAAAACTTGAGAATGTCATTAAAACGGGGGTGGGGTGGTGGACGGGGAGTGTGCTGTAATTCGGGACTCCCTGTCTCCCTCTATTGAGCACATTCTGGAACTACAACTGTCCTCAAAACACCAGGGACATACTCAGTGCGGCGACAAACATTAATCTGAAGAAATCGTGAGTGTGTTGGAGTGTTTTTGCAAATTTTCATAGAAACTTGAAATTTGCAGCTTCCTAAAATATTTAGACTTCATCTCAACCCTTAGCCCTACTCTGAATTCTGCCAAATTCACTCTTGCGGGAATTTTGGAGCGGAGCCGGCTATCTCCGCAGTTTTTCCTCACAATCACAGGCGCTTAAAACTACCACCAGTAAACTGACAACACTTCACTGAGAAGCAAATGCCATACAACCAACAACTAATATCTCAAACAGTTGAGGGGTTACCTGAGTGAATGGACAGAAGAGACACCATCAATCCTGGGAGAGAGGGCATTTAATTCTAAGAAAGGTGTTGGTTATGCATGTAGAACGGACTGAACATGTAAGGGGTTTGTTCCCTTTCCTGAAAAGTGAGCTTCATTTAAAAATGTATCCATCCACTTCTTCCTTACCAGAACCGGAGTATGTTTAAATGGCAACCTTTAGTAGTGAATCTCTCCCTGCTTTTGTCTAATGACTACATGTTAGCCTGTTCCAATAGCTTCAACTGGTATCTCAGGGCCAACTCGACAGCAGGGGGCCGGTTACTATAACAACTGACAGTTCTCTTGAATTCTGAAAGGCCCCAGAGTAGCCATTTGGGAAATAGTTATTGAGCAAAAAGTTGCCTGAGATGGGCAGCATTAGCTGGCACATGACTGAGATCTCCCTGCACACGGCTGCAGAGAGAAAGGAAACAAAGGTACCCACCTCCGGGAACAGCTGGGGAAATCAAAAGGCTCCCCACCCCCATGTCTTTTAGCATCTCAGAGCAGGACAGCTTAACACCAGTACCATTCTGAACTCAAACCCTCCGAGACAAGCCATATTTTGGCATCACGAAATGAACCTTAGCTCTCCCCACTGGCTTGACACATTGTCAGACTTTGAAGTGCTGAATTGTAGAAATTACTCCTAATGATTTTTTAAAAATTATTGAAATACGGCCACAGATACAGATTCCAGAAAGAGAAGTGACACAGCACTTGCCAGTTTTAAAAGAAACAATGATGCCCGGAATATCTATGGTCCCATGAATGATGTTTGCAGAAAATATAATGGTGATCATACAAAGCCACCAAAAAATATCACTCGAAAAGCCTGGATTTTTCTGGACTTGAGAAAAGTCGTATCTAAACCTCACGTTTGATTCTTATCCGCTCCCTCACACGAGCTGTACACGAGCAGCTGGGACTGACCAGTGCCTTTGCAATGAAGAATCCCCTGGGAAAGAATCTGATCCTACTCACAAAAGTGGACTTTATTTTGCACAGAGGAAGGGCAGTTTGAGGGCATTTTCTCTCCGGCCATGACCGAGTGCATCGTGGTCAGCTCTGACACGGTTCCTCTGCTGGAGCATGTGTCACTCTTCCATGTTCTGTGACATTCACAGCTAAACATTCTCTTCTCCATGAAGCCTTTCCCAGCTCCATCTTCTTCCCATCCTATCCTGGTGGTGGCCAGAGTCCCTCCCAGAGCACACAGTCTCTCTGTCGCTACCCACCAACTGCAACTCAGGGGACCTCAACTGCCGGCACAGCAGGAAGGGGAGGGCAGAGATTGGCAGACTGTCGAGAGGGTGCCACTCTAAAAGGGGCCATCGACGGTGAGCTCCATCCTGCCACAGGTGCCACAGGAAGAGGTGAGATCAATGTTGCCAGCTCTCCCAAGTTACCACAAGAACATAGACAGCTGGGATTTTAAGTAAAATCTTCCTATTTTCAAATCCAAATTTTTGAAAACAATGTTGGCTAAATAAGAGGTCTGGAGGCCCCCAGTTTTTGACCTGTTTGGGTTAACCTTTGTTTACCTGCAAGCTCCCTGGAGACGGGAACTGCACCTTCTCACTGATTCTCCAGTGCCTACCACGAACTAGATGGTTAAGAAATGTCTTTGAAGGACTGAACAAAGGACGAAATAAGTGAGCTAGCCATGAAGGCCCTCAGGTCAACAAAACAACAAAACATTTGGAGTACCTCCAAAATATCCTCGCTGTGTGATCCCAGGCAAGTCATTTCCCATCTGGAAACTTCCTCTGTTGGGAAGAAGGTGGTACAGTCCTGGCCGCCTTGGCTACCACACATGGCTGCTATGAGGATTAAATAACGTAATGTGTGCTTTGTATTAATTCAACTGTTATTGGTTTCTGTGATTACTAATATTTCCCCTTTGCCATTGGTTAGTCACCTGCATGGGAGAAATTCCTCCTGTACCTGTCTCCTTCACAGCTTTGCTGGGGTGGAAGAGGAGCAAATGCCTAAACCAAACCCAGTCATCACTGAGTAAACTTGCAAGTGTCAGCTGCCGGAGCAGATGGGCGGAGAGTGCGCCTGGCCTGCAGCAGCTCTGAGTGTCATTGTTGATACTGTGGGAATACAGGCGGGATCTGAGTCCCACTGAGGCACATGTGGTCAGTCATTCCACGAGCAAGAGAGGCGTGTCACCACATGCCTACACTTGACTTTCACATGCATCTGTTTGTTTGCCGGAGCCTCCATTGTGCTAACACAAACCCCACATACGTTTGCGATTTGCATCCCTTCATATTTATTACACTGTCTCCCACTGAACATCCAGGAAAGAAAAAAATTGCGATGTCAACAAAACTCACATGTTTTCACGAGCAGCATTCTTAATGAGGAGGCACGAACACGTGGCAAAATTTCTGAGAAGTCTAAAGATGAGATTAAAAGAGAGACCTTTTTCTATCTGCTTCTGAAGCTAAATTGGCATTGACTGATTTACTAAAGGATTTACAGATGGCTCGGCCGTGTGCTGAGGATGGACATGAATTTCTCAGTCAGGGCGTGAAACCTTTCTAATATCAAACTTTAACAAACCTGTGTCAGATGTTACAATTCCCACTTGTAGAATTTCCAGTTTTCTGTTCCAGAG
Organism: Pteropus vampyrus; assembly: GCF_000151845.1. Taxonomy (NCBI): domain Eukaryota; kingdom Metazoa; phylum Chordata; class Mammalia; order Chiroptera; family Pteropodidae; genus Pteropus; species Pteropus vampyrus. The sequence goes on along the minus strand of NW_011888822.1, from coordinate 2,753,412 downwards.
TCTGTGGAATTAGCTCGGCCCTATCTGAATCTGAGAAGCAAAGCTGCTCTACCCTCTAGAAAGTTCTTTTTTAAGGTAGAATTACAGTCAATAAGATGCTCAACTTCTTCAAGGTAATATAGCGCCGATTAGCTGGCACTAAGATAGAACAAATAGGTTATATTATTCAACATAAAAATCTATTCAAACGTAGTCTGAAGTTTTCTTCTACAAGATTTTGGCAAATCCAAACCATAGGATCTTTTGACACACAAACATGTGCTATAAAAACGGGCTGTGGACAAAGTAAATGCCTCCGAGTGTACCTCTCCTCATCATTACATTGTCTGGCTTAGGTAAGACAGTGGGCTATGCAGTCACAGTGGCTAAGTTCAAATCCAGGATCTACCAAAGATTAACAACGTGACTTGGGCATGCTACCTGATGGCCCTACCAAGCCTCAGTTTTCTGATCTGTGAAATGGATGCAATAATTCCTAGGATTTGAATGCTCGTTAGGTGGGGATGTGATCTGCTTAGCACATGTCTGGTATGGCGAATATTCAATAAAAGATTCTTGGCTATATAGGCCTTCAGATACAGAAAGTCATTTCAGGGTAAGACTTTGCAGATCACAGAGAGAAGAGCTGTGAATTCAAAGCAATGTTCCTCAAGATTACAAGAAAGAAAAAAAAAATACTCAAGTTAAAAATGTCTTCGCGAGACCCATAATTTTAAGTGGACACTAATGTCTCACTCACGGTAGCTAAACCATTCTACCAAACAAGTTAATAAACAAGCTGCATGCCCTAACACGTTGATTGGACACCCCAAACATAACTCTCCTCCAGCAACTAACTCAAATTAGGCAAATCAAAAAGAAACCTTCCAAAAAGTGTCCTTCTTTCTGAATGGCAGCAGCTGTGCTGCTTTAAATCTCCTGAGAAACATCAACACATTAGTGCTACAAACATCTCATTGCAGGTAAGGCAGGGCATCCGGAGCTCTGGGAATGCACTTCCCGACTCATTCAAAAGGTGTGTTTTGTTACCATCTTGAGTAGTAAGGCCAAAATGACACATTTCAACAACTATTAATCCCTCATTTCAGTAGTAACTATTAGATCTCAGAACCTTACATGACTGATATGGATTGCAATAGTTAAAAGGCACACACAGGGCATCATTTACAAAAGGAGGCAAGCTGTAACTATTGGTTTTTGTTGATTTTATCTTCATTAGCTGCCCCTAAACCCTGAACCTTGTCCCAAAACACTTTGCATGTATTACTTCCTAGCTCCATAGCAACTTATGTACTGTCGTGGATTTTGGTTCCTACACTTACGGCAGACCTTTGCAACAAGCATTCAAGAGAGAACTATAGCATCCTACCTGTAACACCTCAGCTAACAGTATTTTAAAATAAATTTCTCCCACAACTCCATGTTGCTGCCTGTAAAAATACTGCTCAAACAGTCCTAATGGGTCTCTGTATATCTTTCAGTTGACAAAAAATAACCAAGCTCTCTAACCTGTATTTTTCAGTTTTGGCCAAATGCGAAGCAACGAGACTAATGATTGTCCTCCAAAATTGTTTCTTTCTGGAAACACACTCTTAACCCAATGACACCAATGGGTCTAAATATCTAAGGATACTTCTAGCAGTGCTCCCTGGAGTCCTGCATGCTCCCCTATCTTATCTTGTGTCCTGAGAGCTGTGTGACTCTCTCTGGCCAATGGGAAACAAATGAGACTGAAGGATTCTACTCCTGGGCCATGTAGTTGAGAGCTCAGTGCCTCCAGGATTTTCTGATCCCTGCTGCAGCAACTCGGGAGACTCGTGATCCAGAAAGAGTAGCCACATGTAGAGGACTTGCCTGACCCCGTCAGATTTCATGTAGGTGAGAAAAACTTTGAGCTGTTAGGCCACTGGGGTGTTAGGGTATGTCTGCTGCAGCAGCTAATGAAGCTTACTCTAGTGCAGCCAAGCCAGAGCTAACGAGGCTGACCACTGGGAGGGTGGAGGCGGGTTGGGTCACGTGTTTAACCTAGTGACTTAGGGATGTACTCTTCTGAAATTGCCTTTAGGTGCACTGGGAGCATCACCCAAACCAATTTCATTAATTTTCCTTTTTGGCCCAGAGTGGTTCTGCTCGGTTGGTTCACCTACATCCATATTACATTTAGTTTCAAATAACTTTGAGCTGTTTCTAGGATATATACTTTGCACAACGGAAAGCATTTAAAAGAATAAACCCTAGAAAGAAATTTCCAAAGTTATTTCCAAGCGATGTTTTAAGCAGTGGACATAAGATCAGAAATTGTGTATAGCTATCCAATGTGATTACATTGAAGGGACAACATTCATATAGATCTATAAATCTGATTTTTCTTCGATGAAGAACGACTTCTTTGTAGGCATACCAGGACTCTGAATTAAGTTTGTATTATTCTCTAAAGTCAGGGATAATATACACCTATCCTCGTACATTCATACATGCCAAACACGGAGTAAGCATTTCCATGGCTCCCGTAAACCCAATGGCATGTTTAACTCTATTTTGCAGTTGAAGAAACTGAAGGTGGTGGAGGAGTCTTGTCTAAGGCGGTGTCCTCAACCTCTCTTCATTGGCACTTCTTCTAACGGGCCGTCATAGACTTTTTTTTCTGAATTGCCACCTCCCAGGGAAATCTTAATACCAGTAACATACTGTATATCTGTGAATGTACTACTATATGTGTATCTATGCTTTATAGACAAAGGGAGTAAGTTTTTTCACCTCCCAAGAACCCATTTTTACCCCTTTGGGGATGACTGCAATCCTGTGAACAGTGCATGCTCTAAGGTGACACAGGTCATGAACCAGCGGTGGAGCCTGGCTCCAAATCCAGGCTGCCTGGCTCTAGGCCCGTGTTCCTACATCATGCCACACAGTATTGCCCTTTCTCATCTTCCCTCCCATGGTTTTGGCTCCTTCAATAACTTTTCATCATCCTAAGGATAAGACACATACTTCCTCAGGAGGCATCCACAGCCTTCACGATCTGCCTCTTGCTGTCCCCAAACTTGGCTCCTGCAATACTGAACCACATGTACCTGCTTACAGTAGGCCAGGCTCTCTTTCTCTAGCCCCACGCCTCCCACACCCTTTATACTGGCTTACAGCTGCTTGTGCCTCAAGACCCAGTCTGGGTATCAGACTCTTCAGGGAGCTTTCTCTGATCCCACCCCCACTCCCAGACCTGGCTGATGCCCCACCTTTGTGCTGTCATGGCAACTTGGATGTACTCCTTTCTAAAC
>NW_011888822.1:2741233-2748859 GCF_000151845.1 Pteropus vampyrus | reverse complement strand
CCATGTCCTAATGGTTAAGTACGCTTATGTGTACTAGAGCAGTGGCCTCAAACTTTTTGGCACCAGAGACCGGTGCTCCTATGAGAATCTAATGCCTGATGATCTGAGGTGGAGCTGAGGCGGTGATGCTAGTGCTGGGGAGAGGCTGCAAAAAAAAAAAAAAAAAAAATGAAGCTTTGCTCGCTTGCCTGCTACTCACCTCCTGCTGCGTGGCCTGGTTCCTAACAGGCCATAGACCAGTACCGGTCCATGGCCTGGGCGTTGGGGAGCCCTGTTCTAGAGTGAAGATGTCCTGTGTTCAAAACCTGGGTGTACCGCTTCCCGCAGAAACCTGGGCAAGTCCCTTGACCTCCATGAGCTTCTGGTCCCTTACTTTTAAAATGGGGTAGTAAGAGTCCCTGCCATAAAGATCTGTTGTGAGAATCACATGAGATGGTGCCACCCAAGTGCTTGGCATTGTGCCTGGTACTAAAAAAATAACCCAGTGAACATTAGCAAGCACTAACGCCATCGTACGGTGGGAGACTAGCGAAGAAACAGAATTCAGAGACATCAGGTGTCATTTTCTATTTCATGAACCCATGAAATTGTGGTGTCAACAACTCTAAGTGAACACATTCAGAAACCAGAACAATAGCTGCAAAGGGTCAGTCCTTGGTTGTAGAAACTGCCACTGCAGCGAGCTGGTTTCAACCCCCGGGTGCCAGGCCTGCCAACTGAGGAAACGATCCAGAAGGTTTTGATCTGCCTCAATGCTCTACTTATGTCAAGTCTGGTTGCCACTCATCTGCTCGCGCTGTGCCTCAAAAGGCGAGGAGATGCGCTGCTGTCCTAGCTTCAAAACTGCATCGCCAAAGGGAAACAACACACATCTCTTCCGCATTTACCGATTTTCTGTGTGAGCTAGCCAATGCTTCTTCCGCATTAATAATATGAAAAAAAGCTGGACAGATAAAAGGTTCTTGTTCCCTCTAGGCTGTTCTCATGCTTAGCCAACTCATCCATCCTAACATCGATTCAGTTTTGCTTTTCTTGCTCTGTAAGAATTTTCTCCTTCGTACTCACTTTTGAGTACTGGTGTTAGGAGTTCGGCAAAAGCTCATAGGCCAAGTCTGCTGGGTGATGTTTTAAGCTCTGGTTACTTTATACCGAGCTTTAAACAGATATACGTACACATATCTGTGTATAGATATAAAATACATTTTACTTGTATAAAATGTTTTACATGTATAGCTATAAGATATATTTTAAACATGAAACATTGCTGTTATTCAACACAGATTTTTTCTATTCAGGCTCACAGTTTTTCACAAGTATAAACAGTTGTCATTTTCTAAGAGAAAATGCATCTTGAGTGGAAGGACCTCAAAGCTCTCTTTAGTACATTTCACAGCTCCTTCCTCCAGGCAGCTTGCAGTCAACATGCATGTTTTGGCCAGCCTGGTCTCCGTGTCTGCTCGGCCACAGCCATCTATTCTGGGGTGGGCAGAGGACCAAGGTGGGTCAATCAGAAACAATTCTGAGGTTTATGCTAGAACTGCTTGGAAAAGAAACTTTTTAACGTTGAGGCTACTAAGCTAGCGTCACCCGGCCAGGGGCAGCCTGTGGGCCTTCTCTGTTCCTGTGTGGAGAGACTGAGTCTAACACCATGCAGCACTGAGCAGAGCCAGGAGACGTTCATGCAGAACTTCCATTACTTCCACGTGCTCAGTCGAACCCATATTAGGCAGCCTCGACTTTACCAATGGGCTCCAGACAAGTATGTGTTTGCAAACCACTTTGTTCTGGGGAAGGTACGACACGGAGGTGACTCTAATGTTCGTTCCTAGGTTTACCCCGAAACACAATGCAATTAATGATCTGGCGGGTCTGTAGTACTAGCAGTGCTATGGTTACTGGCAAACACCTGGGAAAGCCTGAAAGGACCCTAAGGACCCTTTCTTTATTCCCTTGTTCTATCCAGTTGAGAGAAGACCCAAGGACACACAGCCAATCTGTCAGCAGATTCTGTTGATCTCTAATTAATTCCTGTCACCTGCACTGCTCCCCTCATCTAAGCCACCATCACTTTTTTCTTGTGTGGTAGTCTCCCAGCCTCTCTCTCCACCTGACCCTGCTCCTCTTCAGTCTCTGTGCATCAGAGCAGAGCCAAGTAATCCTAAAGTCAGACCACAAGTCGTGTGTACCAGGCCCGACTTATCTCAAAAGCAATGTGTTTACAGTGGCCCACAAGGCTATATGTAACCTGATTCCATCCTGTTCCTTCCTGATACCCAGTCCTACCACTCGCCCCCATACTCATATGCTCCAGCCACACTGACCACTTGCTATTACTCCTAGAACATGCCAGGCGCGTTCCCACTTCAGCGCCTGCCTTCGCATGTGCCGTTTCCACGGCCTGGAACGTGTCTCAGATGGAGCCCAGGTGACTCCCACCTCTTTTAGGTCTCTGCTTACCAGTCAGGCTTTCCTTAACCACTCTGAACACTCACCCCTGAGACCCAGCATGTTCCTCTCTTTCCAGATTTAGTTTTCTCCATTACACACTTAACGCCATCTTTGGTGATATATATTTTACTTGCTAGCTTTGTCTATCGCCTCACTAAAATGCAAGCTCAACGAGAGCAAGAAGTTCTGTCTAGTTTGCTCACTTTTGTATCACTAGCACCTAGAAGAGTGTCTGGCACACATTAGGGCTTCAAAATGGACTGCATAACTGGAAAGGAGGGAGGGATGCCAACTGTGACACCTGTTCATCGCTGATGAAACTTGTTAGATAAAGAGCAGAAGCCACCTACATTTGTCTGAGAGGTGAAAGCAGCCAGGCCAACCAAGGGGGCGGCCTACCTCATTCAGCTCAACTGGCTGAGTGTGTAACTAACTGAGAAAACACAGAACTTCAAGGGCAGTGATAATGTAAAGATGGCTTATAATCAGCCATTTTTATCTCACATGCGTTAAATGCCGCTAATATAGTAAATGTGTTCCTATCATCCAATTTTCAGCAACAGACTATAAAAAAATTAAGGTAAAGAGGAATTCTTAGGTGGATAGAACTAAGTGATGCGCAGTCTCAAAAAAAAAAAAAAACAACTGGAAATGCTATGAAACTTATTAACTCATTTTGCAGGTTTAGACACTAAAGCTTGAAGTGGAAATGGGATTTGAATCTGGCGAGCAGCAGGGCTGGGATTTGAACCTGGATCTCCCCGATTCCTCAAGTACAAGGTTCTTTGTCACTAAATCCCAGCTCATCATAAGTGCCTTGACCTTAATAGTGGCCCTACCCACCAGCTTCTTCCGGATATGAATGGGTCTCCCAGGTGGTGACACTAGAAGCACTCAGCTGCCTCGCCTTTCAGAATGTAGGGTCCATGAGCTCCCCCTCCCCAAGAGCCAGCCCCCTCCCAGGGCAGCCTACTTCCAGCAGACCCTACCCGTCACATCCTCCCCTACGTGTCACCCAGCTTACTCACCTCCAGTAAACTAGCACAGCGATGAGAAGGATGAGGCACACGAAGGTCAAGGCTGATACCACAATCAGAGGGATGATCCACTCCATCCTCCCCGGAGAAGGGCGGCTTATCATCCCAGAGGTGTTCTTTTCTGCTGCAAAGAGAAACCGTGCCAGTTAGAGGACAGAGGCTGGTGCGGGTGGGGAAGCCAGCATGTGGCGCGGAGTCTGCTCCGGTTTGAGTGCTTTCGGAGACCTGGGCTCCCGCTCTGGCCGCCCAGTGACAAGAGGAGCAATCTGCCACCTGCACCATTTCCTACTGAGCCCCGGCCCAGTAGGGGGACCTTTCTGCAGGCTGCATTGTACAATCGCCAGAGTTCAAGATGTTTTTAAAGAGAGCTGTGTGGCAGACAGACATCCGAGAACACTGATGACCCACAGTGGCCCTTGGACACGCCGAGGAAACGTGCTCAGGACTGAAGACGGCACCACTGGCCTCGGGAAAGGGGCAGAGGAGCCTCTCAGGTTCGCTCGTGCCAGGGCGGGAGGAACGGCATGATGGGTTTTACTAAGCTAACCGGCTGTGACAACAATGGTTATGTATTTGCTTTGCCAACTTAGCAGCCATCACCCCTTTCCCCTAGTAACTGCACTCCAATTCTGCTTTGGGAAACCACCTTACCCTAACAGATACTCACGGTGGGACGATCATCCAAATGTGGGTGTCCCCAGTCACCTGGCCAAAGATGAGTGTGGGACTTGTTAGGGCAACGGCGCTCTCGCCCTGGAATCTCAGCCAGCCACTCAGTCTGAGCAGCAGCACGTCCCAGCAGGAGCACCCAGATGGTCTGCCCAGCAGGTCCCACCACCCAGACACCTAGAGATCCGGTTTCTCTTCAAATTTGCTTCTACAGCTTTTCCTTTGATTCTATTACCCTCCTTCCCGCCCCCACCCCCGCATCCTCCTAAAAGCTCTGAGACAACTGAAGACAGGAAGCCATGCCTCATTCTGCTCCCAGCACATGTCTGCCTCGAAATAGCAGCCAGTCTAGGGGTTAACAGGGAAAGCTTGTGAAATGGCTAAAGATTCTCTCTGGTTCACCAATGCCTCTTACCCGAGCAGCTCCTTCCTCTGTTTCTCTCAGGCCCCGAGTACCTTCACAAATCCCCAAGAGCCTCTGGGGAGAACCTGTTCTCTCTTGTAGCGTGGGGTAGATGGCTGGAAATCTCCAGGTGGCCCAAATAAAAGTTCAGGTGTGGTGGGGCCGGGACGAGCACAGGTGCACAGAGGCAATCATGGGAGGCAGGTGGCAAGAAGGCAAAGGTTAACTGTGACAGCAGGGAGAAGCAAGCTCTTTGAAAAATCCAAAGCAGGCGGCATGCAGACTTGTGCTCAGCAAGGATTCCTCCTGCTCTGCAAAAACGAGGCCAACATGCAGCCAGCATTGAGTGTCCCTCCACAGGATGGACTGAAGGCAGGGCTAATCAGGCTGGGTTTCCAAGTGAGAGAAGGTGGGCTGAGCAGGAAAGAAATAATTGGCCTTGGGAGCAGATTTTTAAAGAGGCAAGGCTCCTGAGTAATGGAAGTGTGTTACAGTCCCTTTCACCAGGTCCCCTTGAACTTAGCTCACCTTGATCACCTCCTTCGTTTCATGCTGGGCCCTGTGAAATAGGCAGGGCCAGATTTATGCCCAGCTCACAGGTAAGAAGACAGAGGCAGGGAGGTGAGGCACGCCCTGATTTAAAACCACAACAGAGCGCTTCGCAGTTTATAAAGTGCCTTCCTAATGGTGACAACACAGTTCTCTGGATCCCTTGCTCCATAATTTTTTGTTAGGCAGATACAGGCATACCTCAGAGCTCTTGCAGGTTTGGACCCAGACCACTGCAATAAAGCACTAGTATTATAATAAAGTGAGTCGTATAAAACAACGTCTCTGAACAACATCTTCGATTTGTATAAAACAACATCTCTGAAGCGCAGTAAAGCAAATCACACAAAACGAGGTCTGCCTGTATTTGCTAAGCCCCTAGTGTGTGCCAGGCGTGGTGCTTGGGGAGGGGGATGCAGCAGATCATTAGACAGGAATGACCCTATGCCGGTGAGGTAAGAACCATGTGACGGGGCAGAAGCAGACAGAGCAACGAGTAATTAGAATAAAACAATGTGACGCCAGGGAAAAGCACAAAGGAAATGGAACCGCCGTCTTAACCCAGGGATTCTGGAGAAGGCTCCCGGCATTAGGGTGAGACCCGGAGGACGAAGGAGAGTGACCCAGCTCGAGTGCAGGGGAAGAAACGTGTTCCAGACACAGCATTAAAGTGGTGGGAGTATGAGAACAAGAGGAGGGCCACCGAGCTGGAGAGTCAGAGGCCACATCAGCCAGGGCTCTCTGTAGGCTGAAGTAAGAACTGGTTTTAGTCCTAAGGGCAATGGAAGCTACTCCAGGACTGCAGGCCAAGGCAGACAAGGATCAGGCATGCATTCACTTCCTCTACATAATGCTTTAATAGCAGAGCTCTAGGGACCAGCCAGGAATCAGCTGCAAATGAGAATAATTTTGCAGGGCTCCAGCAGAGGGCAGCACAGCCAGGCAGTTATCTGGTTGGTGGTGGGGGTTTATCAAAAACCTGGAGGTCCTGCTAACGGGAAATGTGGCTGGAGGGTGGGTGTTCCAGGCAACCATGTCCAGCAACTCAGTATCCATCCAGGGAGGCCTTTGTGTCCTGGAGGGATTCCCAGTGTCATACTTCTCTCCCTCCTTACAGGAAAGGATTCTTGCCTGGACTACTACAAGGAAGGCAGGTGGGCGTGGAGGCAGAATGCAAATCAACATCCTACTCATGCTAAACCACTGAAAAGGACTCTTGGCCCAAACAGACTCTCCTTCACACTAATATCTCTACACAGTCTCTGGAAACAACAGCTCTATGGTACTTCTGACATCCTAAAACCCATCCACAGTGGCCACTCCAGAATTTCTTGGCGTTAGAGAGGTTTAGGAGAGATGGTGTCGTTGTGAGGGTGAATGGCACATAACATTGTCCCTGAAATCCCACGTGCTAGTGATTCTGTCCGTCCCTCCCCCTCCCCAACAAGTAGAGGTTAAAGTTTTCATCAGACTCTCAGAGGGTTCCAGCAGATGAGACAGTGAGCCGTGGACACGGACGCCTCACCGTCAGAGAAGAGGATAAAGGTTTGCAGAGCGTAAGCATCTTGATGACGTCAGAGCTAGCCTGGAGCAGGGCTGGGCTAAAACTCAGGTTTTGAAACCAAGTCATTTCCCTTTCTAACACTTCCTGGTGCTTGCATGAGAATTTTATTTTGGCGGGGCGGCGGGGGAGGGGGGTGAACATCATGTTAAAGCCCACTCTGGACAGTCCCCAAATGGTAGTTTTTGTGGAAGAGAGCTCAAGTCTGCAACAACTCACAGAATGAATGACAGACCTAAAGAAACTATTCTGTTGGCAGGTTGATCTCAAACTTATTATAGCAGGCAGTTGGATTTGCCCGGGTCTTTTTACATAACAAATAATGAGCGCTGCTGCACTCACGTGTGGGGCATGAGAAAGTTGATTTCATTTTCCATTTAACACTATTGTTCTGTCTTCATGGTACCTGGAGCCTAAATGTCATTCCATAACCATGTGAAATGTGTCACTCTCCTGAGGGATTCCTCACTGCCCTCAAGGACAGCAAGGCCCTTCTTGAGTGGGGCCTCTCACCCACCCCATCATGTCCTGTCACTCCCCACCACTGTGTTCCAGCCACACCCATCCAGCCGGTGACCATGCTGGGCCACAGCCTGACCTCTCTGCCTTTGTTCTGCTGATCCCACTGCCAGGAATGCCTTTCCTATCCTGCCCCCAGAAGCAACTACTGATGCCTCCCCAAGCCCTTGGTCTGTGGTACCCCCAGAGGGCACAGGGGCAAGTCCTGGCTCTGCCACTTTCTAGAATACCTTTAACCAATAACTTAAATCAGTTTGAGCTTGTACTTCTTCATCTATAAAATGGGATAAAAGAACCTACTTCATAGACGTGGTGGGAAAATTCGATGAGAATAGAATGCTTAGAAGTGTGCCTGGAACCCAGGAAATGCTCAGTAAACATGATCATCGTCACCCTGCATTTCTTACTGCACACATAACACTTAACTGTAACTGCTTTTT
>NW_011888822.1:2725778-2739668 GCF_000151845.1 Pteropus vampyrus | reverse complement strand
GCCCCAGTAATTATTATTAAATTTTGAGTCGGCCGCCAACATTTAATAAGCAGTAGAATTCACATAAAAATCAGCAGTGGAATCTTCTACCGGAAGTGTTCAAGGTTGGCAACGCAGGCCCGAATTCCCACGTGGCAAACATCAGCTGGAACCAAGCAGCATACCATCTCTCCAGACAGGGTGTGTCTCACCAGTTTGCCACACTCCTCATTGCTCCCTAATGCCACACATCAGACCCGTTGTCCTCACCCCTGTCTCTTGCCAGCTCACTCTGGCTAGTCTAATTTCAGTCTGCCGGATGGGACTCTGACCCGAGGAATTTTCACAACAGACACTTGGGTCTTTTAAAAAGGACTCATAGTCAAAAGCAAAAATCATGGTTTAATGAACTCCTGGCCAGGATTCTGAAATCACTAACCTGGCTTAAGAGAAGAGGCTGCTTCTGTACAAGGCGGCTTTCTCAATTCAGTATTTATTTTTCAGAGATTTAATTTTTCAACCAATTAGAAATTAACCATGCAGTCGCGCCATCGATAAGATGTGGGCCATTCCCCTCGGTGAACCTGGACATTATTCTTACTCTTTCCAGAGCTGCATCGTGTTGGTCTGTGTGTAAGAAGGTGAAATGGGAAGGGGTAACAGCTCACACCCGCTGCGCCCCCGCCCCGTGGATGTGGTGTGCAGAAGGACTGCTCAGCTGGTCAGAAGGCATGAGGCCAGCCAGGGCCAGGATTCAGAGGAAGAGCCTGCTTCGGAAAAGTTTTTCAAATGAAACTTGGAGCAAGATGCTAACTAACCCTCTGAGAGCGTTTGCAGGAGGGAGGTAAGGTTTCACGATTCCCCCCACCCCAGCTTTCCTCCTCCCAATTTTTATCTCAGTAGCCAACAGAGTCTGAGTAAAGTGCCTCCATTCTGCTTTTCAAAAAAAAAATAAAAAAAAAAATAAAAAAAGAAAAGAAAAACAGTTTTCAGTGGCATATGTCATCACTGAATTAATGCTGTTTGCCTTTTACTGGCTTGGCTCTCATCCCAGTAGAAGCAAATAAAAACGGAGTACAATGTACTATAAATGCTACAGGCAGTGATGCATCAGATGGACCCATCTGAAACGTTTCCTACCCCACAATAAGGGCACAACTTCTGCTCCAGGACAAGAACCCCTACGTTGTCAAGATTATGATGAGCTTAGAGCCGAGAGGCCACTATCCGGAGTAGAGGAAAGCAGGATTCTTTCACTTTTCAAGAAAGATAAAGAAAAGGACGATCTGCACACTCATGAATCTATAGCCTGGTTCAGGCACGGGCAACTTGACTGCATTTGTTAAGTAATACCACTCACTAAAAATCACCCGTATTTGTGAATTAAGGCGGCTGCTTGAAAAAAAAAGTGGTAAAAAACACATAATAGTTACCATCTTAACCATTTCTAAAAGAGTACAGTTCAGTAGTGTTAAGTATATTCACACTGTTGTGCAACCAATCTCCAGAATCTGTTTTCATCTGCAAAACTGAAACTCTACACCCAATAAACAACACCCTGCTTCTCCCTCCCCCCAGACCCTAGCAACCACCATTCTATTTGCTGTCTCTGTGACTCTGATACTCTAGGTACCTCGTATAAGTGGAATCACATACATTTTTTTTTGTACTGGCTTATTTCACTTAGCATCATTTCCTCAAGGTCCATCCATGTTGCAGCATGTACCAGAATGCCCTTCCTTTTTAAGGCTGCATAATATTCCATTGTATACCACATTTTGTTTATCCATTCATCTGTCAGTGGACATTTGCATTGTTTCTACCCCCTGGCTACTGTAAATTATGCTGCTATGAACACGAGCATACAGATTTCTCTTCAAGACCCTGCTTTCAATTATTTTGGATATATATACACTTAGAAGTGGAATTGCTAGATCATATGGCATTTCTATTTTTAATTTTTTGAGGAACCTCCATACTGTTTTCCATAGAGGCTGCACCATTTTGCATTCCTACCAACAGTGTACAAGGGTTCCAATTTCTCCACACGCGCACCAACGCTTGCCATTCTGTCTTTCTTCGTTTTGTTCTTTGATGGTAGCCGCCCTGCCCCCCACCCCCCCCCCGCTCACCCCCCGCCATTGAGTGTAGTGAAAAGGCGGCTGCTTTTTCACAGGGCCATAAAATTTCCTTTTATTTTTTCTCGTGCTCTGACAGTATCTAAACCACTGTTGCAGAAACACAAAAACAACTAAAAACTGTTGTCAGTTACAAATACATATGTCCTCCTGCAACGGGACACTGGTTCCGTGTTCCCATTACCATGCCTAAGCTGGATAAGAGCATGACGTGCTTCCATTTCTATCACCACTGGAGTTCTCTCGAATAAGCACTCCTTACCATTTCGCCCAGAGCTCACTTCATCAGACTCAAACAATCAAACAATAGTCCGTCATGTCTATTTCAAACGGGTGTTGGAAAACTGAGGGCATTTGATAAATGCCAAGCCCCATAAATAGGGCTGGTCCTGACCTACCGAACTCTGCCACCACCGACACTTCAGTGCAGCATCAGTCGGGACAGAAGCTGTATCCGTACTACCGTAGGTCAAACACACCCTGACACCAACCTCTCTGAAACTTGTTCTCCACGTCCCACACATAGAGATACATAATCTGTTTTACTTCAAGGATCACTCACTAGGGGGCAGAAACTTCCAAGGACCCAGACAGTCTCTGGAAGGAAACTAAACCACAACTGGCACTGAATAATCCTTCAAGTCATTCCAAACTAGTTCCATCTGAAACTACCCAGGAAGTGACAGCCAAGAGCAGGGGCAAGTAGAATTATGCAAAAAACAGCTCTTGAAAAAGGAAGCGGACCAACAAAATTAGCCCTAGGTGAAACCTGCTGTGGGTAGTCGTCATACAAGTGCCTGCTGTAATTCATTTTAAATAAAGTATGCTCCAATTCCCCCACCTCCATATCTTCTAGCTGAGTATCACATTCGTTATTTCTGGTCTTTCTTCATGAACCTGTACTACTACTTATTTTTGTCCTTAAATTAACTATTATTTTTTTTCCTCAAGTAAACTTCTTTTAAAAGGAAATATCATGTTAATAGTATAAATCAGTTTCTCAACTTTAGCACTATTGATGTTTTGGACCAGATAATTTTTTGTTGTGGGGACTGTAACTGTGTGTTGTAGGATGTTAAGCATCCTTGGTCTCTGCCCACTACATGTTAGCAGCAGCCCCCTGATCGCGACAACCAAAAATGTTTCCAGTTATTGCCAAATGTCCTGGGGGAGAAAGGGGACAAAATCATATCTGGTTGAGAACCTCTGCCATAAATGGAAAGCTGGTATATTTTTTAAAGCACACATTCAAATATTCACTTAATAATTAATATTTCATTTGAAATCATCCTGTGTTGCTCACTTAGGGAACAAGCCCCAAAGCACAGAGAAAGGCAGCCTGTGCTGCCCAGGGCACCTTCCTTAACCTTCTGAGCCTTGGTTTCTTCACCGGCCTAACAGCAGCAATGTCAGAACTGCCCTCACGGGGGTGCTGTAGGATATCTGGCATCACCGTTTGGCTTTTAGGACGGGCAACCCCCAGCACGGAACAAAAGTTAATAAGTGAATTTATCGTTTCTACAATCACAGTTTTCAAGCTGGATTCCTTAGAGCTTAAGAATTCCCAATAGGTACCTCAGGGTTTGCCCAAAAGAGTGAGTGGTTGGGGCTCAGCACCCTCCCCTGTGGCTCAAAACAGAACAGCAGCCCCAGGTCTCTGACCAGCTCTGTCCATTCTTAGCTCCTGGACCAGACAAAATCAGGCCATGGACCAGATTTGGCCTGAGCACCGAACTAGACGATCCCTTCAGCACCTGGCTCAGGGCTGACCGAGAGATGGGAGTTGGCAAGCTTTCACTGAATGGCTGTTTATATCCTGGGGTTCTGAGTAAGATTCAGTTTGGGAAAAAAAAAAAAAAAGTTTCATTGATTTAAGGAAACAGAAAAAGAAAACTCCAGCACTAAGCGATGAGTTTGTAGACGATGTCCACCCTGAAATGCTTTTGCTAGGGCCTGCTGTGCTGCACCCCACCCTCAGAACATTTTCTTGCATCAGCTGGCTTCTCGGGGTGCCTCTCCTACATTCAGGCTATGTATCCTAAGAAAGGCACCAGGCTGGATTTATATGTGACACACACAGCCCGCTGAGGGCTTCACAGTAAACACATGCTAGCAAAAGGCTTGGTGAGTGACTGTATCGGCTTCTAATCCTTCTGATCAGCTTCTGGGCAGCTGCAGCTATAGCAATCAATTCTGCAGTAAAGCCAAGCACCAGTAGTTTCTACCTACCTGGTGGCACATGTGAAGAAAAAAAAGAAAAGGAAAAAAAAAAAAAAGAAATTGTTTTTAAAATTTGAACTCACTTAAAAATTGGGAGATTCTGCACAAAGACCTGGATTTCTGGCTCCCTAGGCATTCTCACTAGCTACAGTCAGAACTGAGTAAGGTGCCCTCTTTAGAAAGGACACATGCTCGCTAGTTTGCTGTAGTCCTCACTGCTCCCTAATGTCTAACATCTGGGCATCTTCTCTCATTGATATTACCTGTCTTGTTCCGGTAGATGTCTGATTTTGCCATTTGTTCTAAAGAATTATTACCCCTCTTCTTCCCTGTGAATTAATATGCTAAAGCTACTACTCAGAAGTACTTGAAAAGATGTTATTAAACATCAAGTGAATTTAAACAAGCCTTTTGGAGACGCTGGTGAAAATATAGTTTGTAACTTTCAACGTTAACTAATTTTTCAAAGATGTTAAATATTAATTGCAATAGTTTTTTACTTAATGTGAGGGGAAAATTAATGTGGAACTGATTTAAACCAATGTACATGCAAAATCTTTGAAATAAGTTATGACTAAGATCAGAATGATGCTAATTTCATTTAAAAAATGAAAACCAAGCTGGAGGAGGCAGAAGAGGGGAAAGATGGGATAGACAGAAGTGAAGTGAGACCTTGGGGATCATAGACTGATGTGGGGTTTACGGGTTTTACCCTCAACTTACTCATATCCTTTACTGACCAATAGGCACAGACATAGATGAATTTCTCTTTAAACCAGGAATCAGCAAATGAAGGCTTACAGATCAAATTGGGCCCACTGTCAGTTTTTGTAAACAGAATTTTACGGAAACTCAAATCCCATCTGCTCATTTATGTATTGTCTTTGGTTGCTTTTATGCCACACGGCAGTTGAGTAGTAGCGACAAAGACCGACATCCCACAAAGCTGAAAATGTGACTATCTGGCCATCTGCAGAGAGTTTGCTGATCTCTGCCTTTAATGATTACCATCACCGCTCTCAAATCTGAACTGTCTGAAATTCTCAAGGAAGACAGATCCCTTTTTGCCTCGGGAAGAAGCGAACCTTCCCACTGAAATGAATGTGGAGAGGGAGATGCTCTGATTTACCAGTGTTGGGGATGGAGCACAGTTCCTGGAGGTCATTTTTAATGCCAGCTCATTGGGGATCATAACCTTGTCACACTCTTTAATGTCCAGGGATGAATGCAAAAGAAAGACCTCATGGTTGCCCTCATGGTCACCATCATGACTGCCTAGCTTTTGGACTGCTCCACCTTCCTTGTCACTGACAGCAAGGTGACTCCATTTTTCTGAACCTTCTTCTGCACTAAGGCCTATCATTAACCCCGATTTACACTGAGGAAAGACTGGCCTCAGGACCCTGAGAGAATAAGGAGCAGAGCATACCAGGGTGACGCGACTCTAAACACTACCCTGTCAAGATCACAGACACTCAGATGCCTGATGGTTTAAGCTGGAGATCCACACGCCCCATCCCTGGAGATGGGAGTCCCCAAGGTCTGCCATCTGTGTCTTCTCTCTTTTCCTTGGAATCTGGAGTTTGACTCCAGTGGCAACGACTCACCTCCACTTACCTGGAACATGGCCCAGATGGTCCCCACCCCTCTCCATTCTCTCAAGGTGTAAACGCTCCCAATCCACGTTCTTAACAGTCATCTTTCTCTGGAGTGTGGGCAAAGCAGTGTTTGAGAGGAGCCGCCTGGGAATAACGCCAGAGCCCTGAGTGCAGAGGCTGAACCACACGAGCTTGAACATCAATTCCAGGTCCACCACTTGTTTTTGGAGAAACCACACTGGCCAAGCCACCATCGCCCATCACCTCCTGTCTGGGCTTCTTGTGTCCACTCTTGCCTCCCCTGTACAATCCCCGCACAGAAGCCCAAGTGATCTTTCAAACAAGTTAATCGGATGACCAAGTCTCCTGCTGAAATCCACACTGGTTTCCCACTGCAGTCAGAATCGATCCCTCGGCACGGCTGGCAAGCCCCTTTCCGACCTGAGCGCTGCCTGTCTCTGGACTCATCTCCCAGTCCCTCCTCCTGACTCCGCAGCCCACACACACACTGATCCATGTTAATCCTCACTTCAGGGCATCCAGATCTGCTGTCCCCACAATCTAGAAGGCTCTTCCATGGACCTCTGCAATGGCTAGCTCCTCCTCGACACTTGAGTCTCTGCTTAAAAGTAATTCTTTGACCACTCGATGCTACACTGTCCTTCTCCCCAACTCTAACAGTTAACGCTATTTAAAGTTATGCATCTATTTACTGGAATATTCTCAAGCTCCCCACCTAAGCCCCGGGAGCACAGAGGCCTGTCTTGACCTATGTTCTAGTCCCATCGTCTAATTCAGTGCCTGGTACACAGTGGGTACTTCATAAATATTTCTTTAATATCTTCAAATGTAAGAAATCCAACTTTTTTCATAGCAATTCCTAGAGAGAACTGGCTTCACACAGCTTCACAAGTGGCCCGATATTTCCTTCACTCAATTCTTCAGAAGGCTACTCTGCAACTTTCCCTAAAATCAGGACAAACTGAGCAACACCCATAAGAGGCCCACACTTCAAAAAAATGAGTCCACACCAGCTTTAAGGAGGAAAGTAATTGAAAACATGAAAATTTATTCTAAGTTGTATCTTAACATACGAGATCTCAGCTTTAGATGAATTTTAATGTTTACAAGTGCAAAAGCAAATAAATATTTACCAGTTGCTTTTTTTTTTTTTTTTGCACTCTTATAACTCCACAACAGCTTAGATGCAAAAAAAAATTGTTGCTAAACATCTTGTAGTCTGGCAAAAGGAAGAATTACTTATTAAGAAAACCCCTCACAACAATAACAACCCCCGATGCTCAAGGCTTCCTTGCGGAATCTATCAGGATGGATCATTAACATTTGAGCACACGACAGAGCGACAAAATTGCCACCGGTCAGGGTGATGAGGATCACGTCCTCACAGCAGAGGCCTGACCAGCTCTGCCCTGGTCTCGCCATCTACAAACTGGGTAATCGACACAGCGAACGGGGCTCTGAGATAGAGAGCCCTATTTCTTAGGTTGGGATGGTGTGCTAATGCCACCTCTCTCCACAATGAAGCCTCTCATTCTTTAGGTTTTACTGTAAACGTCGCCTCCCCAGAGTGGCCTTTCTTAGGTAGGTCCCTGCCCTCCTCACTACTCTCTTTGGCAGCGCCCTGTTTATTTCTTCTATTACCGTTTCACAATCTCCAGTTTAATTAACTAGTTTCCTGGCTTGCCAGCTAACTCGCTTGCTTGCTTTCGAACATTGCTGCTTCCTAACTTCCAGGCGTGTGCTCTACCTAGCCATCATCTCTGTCTTCTTCTTTATACTGTGAGCTTCAAAAGGCAGGGACCATGCTCGCCTGGGCTAGCACCCAGCCCAGTGCCCGGCACCAAACAGGCAGTCCATAAATACAGGTGTTGAATAAATGAATAAGGAATTAAATCTTAATGAATATATTTCTTAAGACTGATATCTTCCTTATTCACTTACTTCATTGTGTGGTTGAAGTCCTTGGAGTTATTCTGAGGAAAGTAGATTTTAGCAGGAAACAATATAAATATAAAGGCAACACCGATTCCAGCAACAATAAGAAAGTAGGTTATCCTTATTGGAATAATATATACAGAGAGACACGCATCCACACGCACACAAATCTTTCATGCTAAGGACGCACACCATTCCAGAAATGTTGAGTACTTTCTGGATCTTCATACCCTACCCCAATTATTTTTTAAAGGAAAAGACTATTCACAGCAGCATGGAGCCTCGAATGAGGATGGGCGACTTACCTGGATTAACAGTGATAAATTTGCTATCCTCAGAAAATCGGTCCCCTCGGGACATAGGCTTTTTAGATGGCATTTCAGGCCTCTTGGGATCACTCCCTTCATAGCGTTCCTCTGTGACTGTGGGGGGCACTTGGGTGGAGGTGACCGAATTGGAGTCCAGGCCACGGTCGGCGTCCCTTGTGTCATCGGACCGGTCAGTGGGGGCAGTGGTGTGGTCTTGCAGGGGCCCAGGTATAGTCTGATGCGCCCCCGGCTGGGCAGTTCCACTGAGAGATGAGGGCGTGGGGGTGGGCTCTGTCTGGCTCCGCTCCTGGGCCGCGTGGGCCACCCCACTCTTCTCCTTCTTCTCGGAGTCCTTCTCCCCCTCCTCCTCATGCTCCCGCTCCCCATCCTCACTCTCACTTTTCTCATCCTTTTCCCCTTCCTCAGTGCCCTCGCTGTCCTTGGTCGGTCCCGAATCGCCATCTGGGCCCGGAGAGGCCACGGCCTCTGTGGTGGCCAGGACTGGCCTCCCGGCCTGCTTGCTGGCCGAAGCGGCCGTGGGGAGGCGCGTGGGCCACACGGTGCTAGGGAAGGAAGAGATGCCGCCGCCGCTGAATCCCAGGCCAGCCAGGAGCGTGCTGGTGACCACCGAGGCCACTGTCGCCTGGCTGCCGCTGGAGGATGGGCCCATGCCAGTCGCCATGGAAACAAATGAGAAGGGGATGCCAGAGGATGTCCAGGTTGAAGACCCCGAGCTGATGGGGGCCATGTCGGCGGAAGAGGCAGGAGAGGCTGTAGGCTTGAAAGGGTCACCCAAGGGTTGAGGGAAGGGACAAAGGAAAAGAAAGCAGAGAAGTGTCAGTAAATCCAACAGGGAATGAGCCCTGGTTACAATCCTGAAAGGGTTTTGCTACCTTTTCATTTTATTCACGGAGTCTTCCAAAGCATGGTGTCAAAGCTGACAACAGGAGATCCGTGGATAACCCTCTCTGGTCATAATGTTTTTAAAATTACTTTTAACTAGCATATCAAACCCAACTTTTCATTGCTATTGCTCAGGAGGAGGCTAAATGGCAAAAAAAGTGAGTAGCATTAAAGTTTGCTTAAAGAAAAATATCGGATGAATAATAACTTGGCAACATCAGATGGTCAACTGTTCTTGGGTGACACTGGACGAGGCAGGAGCTTTTTTAGATATCACTGGCGCTCGTGGAGAACACACAGCTCTTAGGTCCAGAGAGGTCCTCCAGGATCTGGTTCCACCACCTGACAATGAGGAAGTGGAAGGACAAAGAGGGAAAGTGGCCTGCCCATGTCTGCGGTGCCTGGGTCAGGGGCAAGAGCCGCAGTCAACACTGCAAGTTTACAGTCCTGCATCTCCACATGGTGTACTGTATAGCCGCTGTGCCCTTCAGAGTCTCTGGGTTTATCTTTGTCCACGTACATGACAAACGTCAGAGTTCCATTAACAACGGCCACCATGTGCTGGGGCTTCCCAGGCTACCCTGGAGGCACACATGATCATCACTCAGTTTTCCAGATGAGGAAACCGAGGCACAGAGATGTTGCGGAGCTGCCTGTGTCCAAACTTCAGCTCATTTTCCCTACATACTAAATTGGGGCTCAACTGTGAGGCTGTACTCACGCACAGTATCTTAGGAAAATAAGGAGTGTTGCTCTGAGTTATGAGTTTAATTTTAGTTCTTATAATCTGGTGTAGAGAAGCCAGATTCTACCTCACATTTATACAATAAAGCCAGAACACCTCAGATGTCATAAGTTTATTACCAAGGTTTAGTCTGAACACTTGATAGCTTAAGGATGCTCAAGTTAGCAAATGTTGAGTTCTTAAGTTGGTTAATGAAACGCCAGATGCCACCAAAGATAAAGTGCTCGAGCCAATGGAGCCAGCTGGCTTGGGCCTGAGTTGGCAGTCCCTCATTTGGGTGATACTGGGCATGGTCTGTTACCTCGCTGAGTCTTGGTTTCCTCAGCCATAAAAGGAGAATAACAGTAGCACCAATACTGTGAGATGCTGTGAGGAGTAAACAAATTAATAAAATAATCTGTGCTCATAGCCCAGGAAATGCTTAGTAAATTTTAGGCTATTATTGTTATTACCAACAATATGATTAATATTATGTCGATTGCATTAGAAATAGGAAAAGTTAGATAGTAATTGAGGCTCCAGAAATTTGCAAATCTATGTAACTTTGGGTATATGACAACCTCTGAATTTTAGCATACGAACAACAAAAGGCTTGGAGCAGAACTTTTGCACTGTTACAACCTATGATCGTACAAATAATAATTAAAAATCTGGTGAATTTTTACCTTGCCAAAAATTATACCGTATAACACTACTGCTTTAACTCTGTTGCACAGCCTGTTTTCATAACGTACTGAATTATAAGAGTAAATAATGTAATTTTTCCTGTATTTTTCGCGCTTCATATCAAGCAGTTTAACAACATCATACTGCCACCTCGTGGTGACCATTTTAACTGCATGCAAATTAACAACTAGCCATGACAAAGCAATTACCATTCTCTACTTACCACTCCTGTTTTAACAATTCTGGTCCCTTGGAATATTCGAGTGGTATTAGCTAAGAAACAAAGAAAGTACATTGTAAACAATATGAAATTATTATTATTTTTGTTCCAATAAAACTTTACTTACAGACATAAATCTGAATTACATATAATTTTCATGTCATGAAATATTTCTCTTCAGATTTTTTTCTAACCGCTTAAGGATGTAGAACTCTTCTTAGGTTGTGAGTCATTAAAAAAGATGCATAGAGCTAGATTTTGCCTGTGGGCCACAGTGTGCTGAATCTTGTCTTAAGCTATTAAAAAATTTTAAAAAATTGTTACTGTTCTCTGATTTACTGAGGAAAAAACATGCAATCAAATGTACAAATCTTAAGTGCATATAGTCCAACTAATTTTTACCTCTGTAAAAACCTATGTAAGTACCACCCGTATTCAGACAAAGACATCCTCTAGCATCCCGGTGTCCCCGTTCACTCAATACCCACCCTCCTTTTCCCAGAGATAACCACCATTCTGACCTCTGTCAGAGTTCTATTTTTGAACTTCACATAAATGAAGTCATATAATTTCATTCCTCTCTATTATCTTTTTGGTTATAACTTCTTATATTATCCTTTTATTGATTATAATATGCATCCTAAGCTTATCACAGTTTGCCTTAAATTAGTTAGTACTTTCAAACACTTCCTAAAAAAGTAAGAACTGTACAGTTATTTATTTAACTCTACTTGCCTGCCTCACCTTTTGTGTATTATCATATATTTTATTTCTACCTAAGTTTTAGAACCCATCGTTACTTTAAATGGTCAAATTCTTTTATTTACTAACCACACATTACTCCTTCTGGTGTTCATTCCTTCCTGCAGTTCTGCTCACCCATGTGTTACTATTATTAAACAATATAACTTTACAAATGTTTAATTGTGGTAAAATACATCTAACAGAAAACTTACCATCTTAACCACTTTTAAGTATACAGCCCAGTACTGTGAAGTATATTCACATTGTGCTTGGAGCTCTAGAACTTTTTTCCTCTGTCCCCGTTAATCAACGACTCCCCATTTCCCCTGTCCTCAGCCCCCCGCAACTACTATTCTACTTTCCATTTCTGTAAGTTTGACCACTCTAGGTATCTCGTATAACTGGAATCATATATAGTTGTCTTTTTGTAACTGGCTTATTTCACTTAGCAAAATGTCCTCAAGGTTCATCTGTGTTGCAGCATGTTCCAGAATTTCCTTCCTTTTTAAGGCTGAATGATACTCTATTGTATGTATACCACATTTTGTTTACCCGTTTGGGTTGTTTCTACCTTTTTGCTATTGTGAATAATGCTAAATAGTATAATTTAAAAAAAAAATATATATATATATCAAATTGCTTCTGTAATTATTTCAAAGCTAACGGTGCCATATAAACTAAAAGTTTGTTTCCTATAATATGAAAATATACATAAAAAATGAGCAAAAAATGCTAACTACCAAAATAAGTAACATTTCTACTTTCTGTTGTTTTTATCTAAACCAGAAGTGGCAAGTGACCAACATAATTTTTATTTGGCCTGTAAGCTATTTTAAAAAACTGAATTTGCTGTTATTGTGGAGAGCAGTTTGGTAAACATTATAAACAGTAGTTTTCATCTAAAAAAAACAACTCCCTGCTTATCCTGAAAAAAAAAAAATCATAATATTTGGCTGGGGTTTAGCGGCCACCTCCTCTTTTTGGTAGGCACATGATCTCCCATCTGCCACCGACAGCCCTCCCTTATTTATACATGTTTCCTACCTGGCCCCAGGGACACCTGAGTTTGCAATCTCTGACCTAACCATATATTCATTTTGCATAACTGGAAAATGGAATGTGCAAAGAGACAAATGTGGAGAACAGACCAATCTAGAAGTCAATACAACCAGCTCAAATAAGGCAGCCTAGGAAGCAAATGGCTCTTGCCTGGGACTAAAAACAACCTCCCACCATCATGTAGTTGCTCCAGGATCGATGCTGCACTGCCTCAGACAAGTATACACACCTCCCTTTGTTAAGACAGGAAAAAAGGTTGCCAGGAGACCTGCTTTACCTGCCCTTTACAAAGGGCTCTGATTAAGGCCAACAGATTAAACAGCCACTCCATCAGCAGTCCTGCTTTTCATTAATTTTGAACAATTTCCAGCAGGGTCAGTCCTGGCTGTGGTGACTAGGAATTTTCTACAGGACCTTTCAGAATGGGAGTGCTTAACCTGGGTCCACGGGCCTGATGGAATTCTGGGACAGGGAAAAGATGACATCTGCACTGTCACTAAGCTCTCACTGAGATGTAGCCCTTCTTTCCACTAGGAACACAAGCAACAAATCTCAGCTGCATTAATAGGACCTTGGACTTTGTCTCTGATTGAAGTCAGTTATCTTCATACTGCTTTACAGTTGTAGCTATTTTGGAATATCATTTCTGTTCCTCACTACTCAGAAATCACAGTAGCTAACCAACCCACCACTTGTCATTTAATGCTTTAATTAAAAAATGCATATATGACTACATTCCAAATTTGTTTGTTTAAAATATTTTGACAACTGCATTCAAATATAATTGGTTTCCTTTCCTATATATTTTACTTTTTCATTTTAAACCATTTTGAGAGGATCCGTCATCGGCTTTGCCAGGCTGTCTAACGGGTATGGCACTCAAAGAAAAAGTTCAAGAATCCCAATTTTCCACTGACCGTTGAGAGTTGCAAAAAGGCTTTGAACACATAGTAGTTAGTATTTTTAATCCCTCTGTCGAAGACTGGGGGTACATGGGTAATATTTACTCTTTAGAGGTGGTCTGTTGCTGTGTGTAAACGACTGGGCTTCAGAATAAGAAATCCAGACTCTGCTTAGTGGCCAAGTGATTTTTCACAAGGTACTCGCCTGCCCCGGACACCATTTCTCCATCTCTAAAATAACTGAGCTGCCACGAGGTCAGATGAAATAGCTTATGGGCAGATGCTCTATTACTGTAACCCATACTATAGATACTGCTTGCCATCATTACTGCCATTATATTTATCGCAGTGAGGTAAATATAATATTTATTGTTACGTTATATAGAACATAAATATTGGTATATTTACTATGATAAGGTAATTTTCCACGTGGCTTCCTCAAAGCAGATGCA
>NW_011888822.1:2711861-2724468 GCF_000151845.1 Pteropus vampyrus | reverse complement strand
TCGGATGCATGACTCAAAAAGGTTAAGAACCACTGGCCTGGTATGTAGTTTTTTCTGAAACTGAAGACCCGAAAAGAAGAAGACCTCGTTAGGGAGGACCTCAGACTGGCAGATGCCTTGGTCCCACCCTCCATGCTGGACTCGGCGCAGATCACAAAACTGAGTCCGCAACTGTGGCCCGCAAACCAGTGGCCTAGTTTTGTAAATAAAGTTTTATTGGAACTGGGACTGGGTTAGGGTGAGTAAGACAGAGTAGATCCTGTCTTTTTAAAACTTCTGATATTTTGTTCACAAATTTTTTTGAATTGATTTTGCTTTTAAAAATATTCCATTAAAATATTAATAGATCTCAATTACTAAGTTTTTTTGTGCCCCCTTTGAATTTTACACCAACAGAAATGCCTCCCTTGCCTCACCCTGGTCCTGGCCCTAGAACTTTCTGCTAGTCCCCAAGTCTGCAGGAATATTTACTTATTTCTCAAGAAGCTCGAGGATCCTGCCAGCAGGAGCCTGTTTGTGTCACTGTGAGCTGGGAGGGTGAAATGTATATATCTGTTTGGGCTCCAGTTTTGAATCACACTAGAAATCCAAGAGGATATGCCACAACACGACTAGGAGGTGACTTTGTGATCTGATACAGCATTAGACAAATATTTGATTCCCCATAGCTGGAAAACAACAACGATAATAAAATCAACACTTTGCTCTTCTTCCCCTCTTGTGGCCTATGAAACCCCCAACCTAAAAGACAGGCCTAAATTCCTGAGGCTTTTCAGGTGCGATTCAAAGCCCCACACTGATTCTTAGACCAGGCTTGTTTTCTTTTGTCCAAGCACCTTGACAGGAAAAAGGCAAAGCATAAAGAAGGAGGGGCTCAGGGGCACTCTAGGCCAGACGAGAAGGGAAATGGTCTTACCTTGAAAGAGCATCGTCTGGCTGAAGTCACTGCGCATGTCATTCCGACACACGGCCTGGACACGGAACAGGTAAAGGCTGTCAGGTGAGACATGGCTAATGGTGGCTTTCTGCAGGGGAATAAGGAAAAGGCAGTGGGTTGGTTTGAAGGCTTGAACATGCTCACCTTCTAAAGCCAAACCTAAAGTAATGTTCAGTTTTTACTTTTAGGTTTCTGGGTGCCATGGCACGGCCTGATGGATATGATGATTCCTGGCTGATCTAAGGCTCGCTTTGAAAGGAAAGAGTGGTCAGAAATAACCTTGCTTGGGAATCTGCTTTCAGCAGTGAAATGCAGGATAAGAGATTCAACAATCGGTCTTGACTTACATTCTTGACTATGGCTTGGACTGTGTCTTCAGCCTTCTTTATACTTATAAGGTTTGGACTTCTTTTATAACTACTTTCATATCTTATAAAGTGTAATTATTTACCCTAGATGGATAACTAGAATTATCAAGTGCACTGAATTTCCAGAGTCATGCAGCATTTAGAACGCCAGCAACAAAATCTCCGCATGTCTGTTACTTTGTAGTTTAAAGGTCTCGCTGTATTTGGGCCACTGATAATATGAGGAACGACGCTAGGAAGGACATCTGGCTAGAGGTCAGATGACGTAAGATCTAGCCTTGTCACTACACTCATCGGCTGTGATTCTGAGCCAGTTGCTCATTGTCTTTGGCCCCTGCTACCTTCAACTCTAAAGTGGGGAGAGAGATAGCTACCTCACAGGGTTCGTATGAAATCTAGGCAACACAGGTCAGGCAAATCCTGTTCACAGGCAGTCCACACCATGCAACAGAAAGACTGTCTGCCGCCGGTCTGACACAGCTCCAAGCTCACAGGCCAAATCTGGCTCCCTGTCCATTTCTGTAAATAAAGTGTTATTGGCACAAAGCTATGCTCATTCATTTACATGTCATCTATGACAGCTTTCTCCCTACAGTGGCAGGCCTGAGTTGTTGCCACCGCGACTATAAGTCTCACAAAGCCTATAAAATCTGTACTATCTAGCCCTTTCTAGAAAAAGTTTGCCAATCTCTAGTCATTTAACACCTGCCAAATCCGGGTCCCCATTCCTTAAGACTTTATTCCAAGTGCCTTTAAAAATGAAAACAAACTACCTAAAAAGCAGACAGCTTGCTTTGTGAAGAAACAAACAAAAGCAACTGACGTGAAAGATCACCCTAATGGATGAAATGTCTTGTCAGTGTAATATGTATTCTGGACCAAGTATAAAAAGCAGCTCTGGGACCTTACCGCTGACTGGGTTCTCCCAATGCAGCTACTGAGAATCTCTGACAGGACACACCTGCTGCCACCGCCTAGAAAGCTGCTTCCTGGCGGGAGCAGGAGGTTGGGGTCCCATCACTCAGCTTTAAGCCTCACTTATCTCTTTCGGAGAAGGTAGGAGTAACACCTGCCCCCACAGGTTTGTAGTGAGGCTGTGGAAGAGACATTTACGTAAACCGGAAAACGCCGCGCCAATGTTAAGCGTTATGTCTAGGTTTCTGTGCCACAGTCACCATCGGTTAGAGAACAGCTTTGCTGCCACTAAGTCAGCACACTTGACTTCCTGAGGAATTAAGAAAATTAATTTTGCATGTCCTGAAAGAAACTAACCACCCCCAGAAATTCTTACAAAAAAAAGAACTTGCTGTCAAAGCATGTTTTTCTCTACATCTCTCTCTTTCTCCGAAACTAATTTATGCCTCATTCTCTAAACCTCTGACCCCGTCTTCTGTTCAGAGCAAAATCTTCGCTCCATCTATGCAGGGATTTATTAGAATTCACTCCAAGCCGGTATCTATTCATCTTTGCATGTTTAATTATTTTCCACTTAGAACAAGAAACCGCTTAAGCGCCTACATAGTTTCTGCTGATTAATGCAAGCCATCTTTACTCAGAAAGAGAAAAATCCCTTATGGACTTTCATACTGACGAGAGAAAGGTTAAAATACATCATAACCTTGGGTAACTTTCAACAGATCCCTCTCTGATTTCATGAAGCTCATCATTCCCTAATGTGACCCAGATAACAATGTCTAATGGGGAAATTGAAAATATAAATGGAAATGAAGTAAAAGAATCTTCATCTGAAGGAATACGAAAAGCATTATTCTATAACTGATTGAATGGGCTCCAGGGACTCTGTATTGGGAGGAAAAAAAAGTGATAACAGTCATTAAGAATCCCACTCTGTGCGACTGCATTTTTATGTGCATATACAATTACGGATTTCATTATTCCAAAGCCTTCCTTTGATTAACAATAAAAGCAAAGGCTTTCAAACCCAAATGTGTCACTTTGAGTTTCTATGCAAAGACTTAAAGACTAGTGCTGTTGGAGAGTTTGCTTTTACAGGGGAAGAAGATGGCATCTAGGAACATCTGTTCTGAAGGGCTTTGTTGGGTGTCAGCCACTCAACATTTATGCAAATTTTAAGATGAGGCGTGGAACTGGGCATGCGTAGCTCAAAGTGAGGTCAGATATTTTTAGTGTCTTGGGCACAGTGGTTAAAAATTACACGGTTAGAGTGATCCAGCAGGTAGGGAAGTGTGAGGCAGATCAAATGTGACAAAGGGAGTGGTGGGCAGAAGTAGAAGAGGAGGAGGCACCACTGTAATGATAATAACTGGTACTTACGTAGCGCTTACCACGGGCCAGAACCTGCTGCACCTAGATACGACATTCATTACTTACAATAACCCTATCAGATGAAAAGGGCTTAACGAAAGCGTTCTGTTTTCATGAGAGAAAGGAGGAGTCAGTTACGGAGGGCCCGATTTTAAAGACATTAACTAGCTTTCCCTGGTGGTGTTGGCTGGTTAAGTGTGAGGGTGGGACAGGGTGCAGCCAGGCACCGGCCACAGCTCACAGTGGTAGCGGAGCTGGTGGCAGTGCCTGCTCTCAGGAGGCAGCGTTGAGGCTGGGATGACCCAGCGAAGGCCTGCCTGCAGTGCCTGGTGGAGAGACCGGCAGGAACCCCTCTCACCTGCACGGGCAGCAGGCGCCCTGACTAGGAACAGAAAGGTCTTACCAAGTCTTTGTCGCTGTCCTTTGTGAACGTCTTCTCCTTCTCGTCCTCGTTCTTGGTCCAGCTGTAGGAGATCATGTAGTTCATGATGGGCGGGTGGTAGATGGTCTCCGGCTGGCTCCAGGACACCTGCAGTGCCGTCTGGTTCAGAGGCTGCACCTTCATGTGGATGGGCGGAGAGCTGCAAACTGAAGACACGGACGGCCAAGCTCAGGGGGTTCCCGGCACAACATCCCATTCATTCGTTTACCCTGCCTTCTTAAAGAATCCAACCTCGAAAAGTCGACATAGTCATACAGGAAACGCCCATACGCCCTTCCTTCACCTAAATCTGCCCACTGTTGGCATCTTGTCACATCAGTTCTCTTTCTCTCTCATCCTATACACACACAAATTGTTTTCCTGCTAAGTCATCGTAAGCAAGTTGCCGAAATCTTGACACTTCACTCCTTAATACTCTGGCCTACATCTCTTAAGCATGAGGATAATCTCCTACATAACTGCTATAGACTGAATGTTTTGTTCCCCCCAAATTCACAAGCTGAAAACTAATCCCAGCTGTCATGGTATTTGGAGGTGGGGCCTTTGGGAGGCAGTTAGGTCATGAGGGTGGGGCTCTTGTGAATGGAATTAGTGTCCTTATGAAAGAGCCTCCAGAGAGCTCCCTAGCCCTTCTGCCACGTGAGGACACAGTGAGGAGGCGGCATTATCAGTGGGGTCTCACCAGACGGTAAATCTGCCGGTGCCTTATCTTGGATTTCCCAGCCCTCAGGGCTGTGAAAAATAAATTACTATTGTTTATAAGCCACTTGGTCTATGGTACTTTGTTATAGCAGCCTGAGCTAAGAAAATAACCTTAACACTGTTATCATATGTAAGAATAAAAACATTAATTCAATAATACTATCTGATACACAGCCCATATTCAAATGTCCCCAATTGTCTCTGAAAGGTTGTTTATAGCTGTTTTCTCCCTTATTAGTTGCATTTAATTGTTGTAAGGCTTTAGCCTCTTTCAGTCTACCATAGTCAAATGACCTTTTTTTCTTCATGAGCTTTTAGTAGAAGCCAAGCCATTTGAAACTGTGGGGTATCCTAATGAACTAAAATTGTAGATCAAATTTTATTGTAAATAAACTGGTACATAAACAAATGCAATTTAAAAATGAGACTTTAAATAAATTTAAAGCAAAGTTACCAAAAAAAACCCCCCCAAAAACGGGGGGGATGATTTTCCCTGGATCAGCAGGACCCAGTGAAATTATGCTGACGTGGAGCATAAGGGAAAGTCAGGCGAATTCTTTTTTACTCTTTGTAGCCGGCAGGTTCGAAGGGACATGGTGGTCTATGAAAGGGTTGAGAATATCAAGTTAGCCTTTAAAAACAATATTTTAGGCCTCTAAATGTGTTCTTTCCCAGTGGCCGTGGTTCCTGCCTCCGTGGGGCTTAAGCGTCTGGAGCAGTGTTCCTTAACCTCGGTACTATTGACCACTTGAGCCAGATTATTATTCTTTCCTCGTGGGGGGCTGTCCTGTGTGTTGTATAGGGTGTTAGGCAGCATCCCTGGCCTCTACCCACTGGATGCAAATAGCATTCCCCATCCTCCCAACTGTAACAACCAATAATGTCCCCAGAGAATGCCAAATGTCCCCCGGGGTGGGGGGAGGGGCAATCGCCTCTGGCTGAGAACCACTGGTGTAAATGGGGACAAGGGGATTCACCAAAGAATCACAGACGTGGAGCTGATATCGCATACCCAGATGGGACAGATGGAGGGGAAGAGAAGGAGAGGGTATTTTCCAAGCGTATTACAGGAGGATCTGACTCAGGCTATGGGACCTGGGGAAGACTCCTTTGAGGAAGGCACATCTGACTGCTGAGAGTGGAGATTACGTGGGTGGGAGTCAGGAGAAGAAGGAGAGGGCAGGCCGAGGGACCACAGGAGGGAGAAGGCCTGAGGGGCTGAAAGGAGGCCAGTGAGGCTGGGTCAAGGCACAGAGAATGAGGAGGGAGACAAGCAGTGCCAGGTTTAGCTGGAGTAGGAGTCCTCATCGGCCCAGATGAAAATTCTGGTCTTTATCCTAAGAGCACTCAGAAGCCACTGGAAAGATCCGAACCAGAGAATGACACAAGCAGGTCTTTGCTTTACAAAGATCCCTTGAGCTTCAGCTGAGCATAGAAGAACCCGGAGGAGCCAGGAGGGGAGGCGGGAGGCCTGTGAGAAAGTGCTGCAGATGGCCAGTTAGTTGCTTGTACACCAGCGAGAGTACAAAAGAACAGCAGGTTCCAGAGTGAAGAGTTAGAGGTCAAACAGAAGGTTGGTGATGTGCGGGACAAGGAGAGGCGTGAGGAAGACAGGGCCAGTGAGGACAACACTCAGGTTCTGAGTGTAGGAGGGGTGAGCAACCCTGGAGGAGATGAGCCGGGGGACCACGGCTTGGTTCTGGCGTCTCCCAGGAGCCCACCTTGGCCAGACTCCCCAAGATCCCCAAGGCCAAGGCAGCCCTGGAGAGCGGGATGGCTTTCCTGCCAGAGAAGCATGGGCCCTGCTTGAAGGAGCTGGCTGCTGGAGAAAAGAGGAGATTGGTTTTGACAGGGAGGCCTCCTTTTGCTCTTCAACTGCCAAATCACGCAGCAGTCAGAGATTTGCTTTGTGTGACTGAGACAGGAAGGAAGAGATAAATTAATGAGGCATTCCCACTGCCCCGAAGAACCCCGGGAGGCATCGCACTGCCTGCCTCGCAAATGCCACCAGAGCAGGGACATCAAACAGAGTCTGAAGGGAGGCTTCCACAGAGACGTAGTGGGGGCAAAAATGACAGAGTGTGGACACTAGGTGGCGCTAACGTACCGTTTTAAAAATACCCCAAGTTAAGTGGCTAACAGTTTCTCAAGACCGCATACAGGGGGGAAAGTGAGGAAAAGATCGACACCCCCATCTTTCCAAATGCCAATAACGAACCAAGTAGATCTCTATATTGGGAAGCTCCTATCCCTCACGACGAAGACCATGTCAGATTTCCTGACGTCTACATCTTTTCTCACCTACCATAGTGTTATTTATCTCCCTTATTCTCAAGACATCACTATTCCCCTGCTCCAATTAGTGGTGAGCTCTATGGGGAGGGATATATATTTCTAAGAGTTACATCAGAACCACATAAATAATTCTATCACCCACACACGGATGCAACCATTCTTATTTATTTTTTGAAATTAAAATAGCTGTGTTTTTCTTTGCTGATTACAATGATTCATGTTAATGTTTTAAAAAAGAAACCCAAGTAGTACAAAAAATAAAAAGAAAAAGAAAGTTTGAAAAAATCACCCCAAATTCAAGCACCCAGAGATAACTATTACTAACTTTCTGGGATGTCAAAATCCAGGTATCTCTTCTTACACATGTAAAAGCACATACACACCATCTGATGTAAATGGAGTATGATGCATTGTGGCCTGTAATTAAATTTTTTATTGTTTTTGTATTTTACTCAGTAAGTCATGGATATATTGTCTTGTCAACAAATGAAGCTTGGTATCACTGTTTTAAATGAAAGTACAGAATCCTACTGTCTCGATGAATAGAAAATACTGTTAAGCTCACAAAAAAGGCAGGTTTGGCCTCCCTCTAACAGGACCACCCACCAGGGCAGGAATTCAGTAACCAAGGAGCCTCTGAAGAACCACACCTGCCCCTGACTACACATCGGAGCATCAGGCCAGGGGTTCGCAGGCTAAGAAGCCGTACCCAGGCCACAGGACGGGCAGGTGTAACAGAAATTTCTCTCTACTCTCATCTCCCACCACCACCTCCTTGAGAGGGAGGGGTTGTCTGGGCCAGATTTGGAGGAAGCGTCTGCAGAGGACTAGGAGGACCTAGAGCAGGGGTTGGCAAACTTTTCCTATAAAGGGCTAGATAGTAAATACTGTCCGTTTTGTGAGCCATACAGTCTCTGTCACAAATAATTGACTCTGTCTTCGAAGCACAAAGGCGGGCTCAAGCGATGTATACACGAATGAGTGTGGCTGTGCTTCAGTAAAACTTCATTCATGGATACTACATGTCAATTTCATTAGCTATTCATGTGCTATTAAATATTCTACTGCTTCTGATTTTTTTCCAGCTGTTTAAAATATAAAAACCATTCCTAGTTTATGGAGGTATAAAAAGTGGTGGTGGTGGGTGAGCTGGGGACAGTGGTTTGCTGATCCCAGGCCTAGAAGGTAACGGGAGGCCAAACCTTATCTGAAACATGTTTAGCGACTACACATATATCTTCAGCACTGGAGTTCTGCCCCTCAGCACAACCTAAGAGGCTCGCCCCTCCACAGAGCTGAGATCCATCCGAGCATCTAGCGCTGCGTAGAATTATATTATTGATTTCACTGACTATCTATAATAAATAATCTAACTCTCCCACTAGAAATGTAAGCTCCATGAGGTTGGCACCTTTTTCTGTCTTGCTTGCCACATTATCCTTGGTGCTAAAACGAACCTGGCAGAGTGGGCTCTCAGTAAATATTGGCTAATGAAGGGCATGCTGGATAGATGGCCTAAATTCCTTATTCTCCTGGTCCATAGGTCCTGCATGATGTGACCACCCTCCAAGTTTCCAACTTCATGGCTTTCCATTCTCCTCACTTACTCATCTCCGGCAGCCTCCACCCCAGCCTGCTAAAACCCAGCTTCAACAACATGCCCCTCCCTAGAGGTCTCCTCTGTTCCCGAGCCCTTTGCTCCCCTCCTCCAAGTGCCCATCACACTATGTCCTCCTCGCCAGTCTATGTCTCTGTCCCTCTGACAGAGCTGTAAGACCTCCAGGGCAAGCACCGGGCCTCAAGTTTCACTGATGGAATGAGAGCAGGTATTTTGCTTAGTCAGGACCACTGATAAGGTTCCCGTCTATAAAATCGGTGCCACACAATCCATTCCTGGGCTCACTTTCGGGACCCTCAAGTTCATGTGAGGAGCCTGTCCTTGGACTTTAATTCATACCTTTACTAAGGGGATATGTGCTAATCAGAAAAAGCATTTGGTCTCTGGTGGGGACAAAAATCCCGGCATGCTTGGCGGCCGCAGGAGGCGAGAGGAACAGATACCCTTCAAAGAACATGAAAATAAGTAGACAGCACACTAGTGTGCCTTGTGCTTCGAAGTTTTGCCTGTTCTTTTCAGTGATGGAAACCCTTCTTTCAAATAAAACCTCTCGCAAAATTCCAAATACAAAACAGACAAAAGCAGCACTATGGGATTTTATGGAACAGTTTGGAAAAGCTGGTATAAACAAGAGTAGGCTTTGGAGCCAGACCCACATAGACGCTTGAGTTCTTATACGTAAAATGGGTGACTATAACCCAGCAATATTCTCCTCACATGACTGGGGTGAGAATAACAGAGCACTGTGGCTAAACCAAAATACAGATACAGGGACAAGGTTCTGGGCCCATATGGTGTTCTACAAATTAGTATATTTCACATATAAAGCTGGATTTTCAAATTGGGCCTGTACCCACACATGGCAGTGGTTACCCACAGCAGCAAATCAGCTTCAGACTAAATGTGTGTGCTCATATTTGCCTCAGTTCCTACCACTCCCTATTGCCTTTCCCCAGCTGGCTTCACCCACAGCCAGGTGAGTTTTCCATTAGACTAAACAAGCACCAGCAACACTGTCACAGGCACACTGCTGGTGCCCAACACCCATTGCAAACAGCACCATTAGCCAAACACGGAGTCTGCCAGTCCTCTTAACACAACCTTCTGCACAAAACTGAAGCATTTTAACCATGTGGGAAGCACCACACCCAGTTCTCTAAACAAATATGCCCTGTGAGGGGCTCCTGACATCAGCCTTCCCCTTCTCAGGGCCTGATTACATTCCCACTGGTGTCTGATTGCTTTTCACAGGCCTCTCAGGTGATGCTCATGCCAGCCCTGAGAATTTCTACCTTCATTCTAAACCACCTTTAATTATGACCCCAGACTTTGTTAAATAATGAAGAGGCTTCTAGCAGAGCACCCAAGGTCCTCTGACTCTAAATCAAAATCAAGGATATTTTCTCAGTGGTTCCCCAAGTAAATGGCAAGTTCTCCCACCCCACCACAGTCTTCTCCATTTTCGGTGTTAAACTAACGTGATACGTTATGAGTTGAAGGTCCCCCTCTGCGCCTGCCTCCTCTGAGTTTCACACGGGAGGCAACAGGCCAATTATTGGTCAGGAGTCAGAGACAGCACTGCTCAAACACAGCAATTTGGTGCCTAGTCACAATTTCAGAATGCTTGTCAACGGAAACGGAACTGCTGCCTACTGGGAGGCGGGGATGGGGGGGTGGTGAAGGGGTGCCTCCTCCCAGGGACCTGCCTGGCAGGGAGAGAGCGGGAGCGCTATCTCCTCTTACAGCAGAAGGAGCAACTCAAGTGGAACAGAGCCACAAGCCTTGCCTCAGACAGCTTAAATGCCTGTCATTTCTTTATCGCCCCAGCTCAGCTCAAGAATCCTTGAATTTGGAGTCTTTTAGGGGACGTTTCCAAAGAAATGGCCTCAGGGAAGGATTTCTCTGTCCGAAGGGCTATATCAAAGAGGTCTAGGTAATCGTGAAATCCCCCAAAGCAGGCCGTGTAGGACTTCAAACCCGGAATCTTGGCGCTCTGAGGTGTCACCTCCCCCAGCCCCCGAGACCTTAAGAAAAGGAAACTGCACGGGCAAAGGTGCCAGAACCAGGAAGGAGATCAAAGCAGGACCCCATATTCAGCATTCTGGGGATTTACAACATCCCAGTGATATCCTGTTGGAGCTGCCAGCTGCCCAGGTCATGCTGTGTATTTCTCTCAGATGATTCACACATGCAGAACTGAATCCCAGAAGCGGGTTCAATTATTCTCCCCATTAAAGATGAGCGAGGACACAGGGGTCCAGAGGGACCAAGCCACTGGGCTGGGCCACGGACAGAGTGGGCGGAGGGTTCAGAACTGGAACGCAGCCTGTCATATTCTACACCAGAGGGGGTGAAGGCACAGGGGCTGGTCGTGTGTGTTCTATACGCACACCTCACACGTGTTTTTCTACTTGCAAGATAGTAATAAAGATGTCTGGAGGATTAGTCAAAGTGCTTAAAAGGTGAAAACTGCTCCATGCGGGCACTGTGCATCACTACTGCAGCCTCAGCTCCGTGAATTTTTGGTGGGTTACAATCCTTTGCGTGCATGCGCATGCACACACACACACACACACACACGCACACACGTGCAAGCTTCCTTCCTTCTCTCTTTCTCTACCTTCTTGATCTTCTCTGTTCTCAATGACAGATGAGAGGGTGGGGGTCTGACAATTTCCAGAACAGCCTTCAACTCCTTCTAGGCCCTCTAAAACAAGACGTGCCTAGTCACCATTTCCCATCATCAGAAATGCAATCTAGGTTCATGGTCCCTCACGCCATCATGGGATGCTGGAAATATATCTGGTGGTGCAGGGCGACCACCCGCAAGGCCTTTACACTGTGCCATTCTATGCCGACATAACAATAGTAACAAGTCCCATCTGATGAGCCTGGCTCTGGGCTGAGTTAGCACATTTCTCAAATTATGTCATCAAATCCTCACTGTAATTCTGTGGGGCTGCTGACTCCATCATTACTTCTGTTTTAGAAACCAAGATCCAAGAGAGTCATTCATTCACTTACTTATTACTCTGGAGTCAGACTACTTTGGTTCTGGACATGCCAGCTGTGTTGTCTTGGGTAAATGCATGAAATGCTTAAGCACTTGCTGACTGATGTATAGGAAGTGTGCTATAAGGAGTAGCTATTGTTAAATGTTTACCGAACACCTGCTATGTGCCATGATCCTGACCAGCAACTAACAATAAAAGTGAACAGAAGGGGACATCGGTTCTTGACCTCCTGGAGATTAACACACCAGCCACTTAGTAATCCTCATCAATCAGTTTTCTGTATCTACAGGTTTTTTTTTTTTGTTGTTGTTTGTTTGTTTTACGATTCCACATATAAGAGAAACTATACAGTATTTATCTATCTCTGTCTGCCTTATTTCATTTAGCATAATGGCCTTGAGGTCCATCCATGTTGCTGCAAAGGGCAAGATTTCATTCTTTTTTTAATGGCTGAACATTATGCCATTATATATATGCCACTATACATTATGCCACTATAATTTCTTTATCCATTCATCCATCAATGGACACTTAGGTTGTTTCCATACCTTGGCTATTGTGAATAATGCTGCAATGAACATGGGAATGCATATATCTTTTCGAGTTAGTGTTTTCATTTCCTTCAGATAAACACCCAGAAGTGAAATTTCTGTATCGCCTGTTGTTCCACTTTTAATTTTTTGAAGAACCTCCATGCCATTCTCCATAGTGGCTGTACCGATTTACATTCCCACCAGCAGTGCACAAGCATTCCCTTTTCTCTACATCCTCACAAACACTTGTTATTTGCTGTCTTTTTGATAACGGCCTTTCTAAGAGGTGTGAGGTGATAGCTTATTGTGGTTTTAATTTGCATTTCCCTGATGATGAATGATGTTGAGCATCTTTTCACGTACCTGTTGGCTATCTGTAAATCTTCTCTTATTCTAATATTTGGTCTCTGTC
>NW_011888822.1:2702602-2710226 GCF_000151845.1 Pteropus vampyrus | reverse complement strand
GACACTGTTTTCTAAACATCATATAAGACCTAAGATCCCATGAGCTGTCTTTATAAGTAATCTCAGTGGCCTTGCCAAGTGATCATCTAGTGATCCACACTGATGAGGTTAGCTGGGCTTTATTTAAATCATTGACTCTATGTGATTATGATACAATAGGTCAAGGTGCCCTCATTTCTTTCAATTTGGTCCTTAAAATGATTTTTCTTTTAGAATTAGGTATTCCTAAGGCTTGATACCAAATATATTTAAAAGAGCAGTCCTGGCTCTTGCCTGACATTTATCTAATTAGCTTTGGCACCTGCCCCTCATTAATTCTGATTTGGGGTGAGGGGGCCTTAGGTTGAGTTCCATTGTTTGGATTCCAACCTTGCTTTGACCCCCAGATGTGGCATCTGGTAAGGATGGCCCTCTAGGGTACGGTTCCACATCTGGGGACTGGTCTCAGACAGCTCCTCCGAGCCTTGGTCAAGAGGACCACGAGGGAAAAGGGGACCTGCCACTTGCATGGAGAGATCAGGCTATGAACAGGCAGCGCCCCTAGTGGGGATTCACGTATGCGGCACTTGGGAGGGACTGGGCCGCCTCGGCCTCTTGGCTGCCTCTGGCACATGGGTCCATATGCTCTGAAGAGCCTGGGCTTCTGGCTTGCTGGTGAAGGTCGACAGTTTTAAATGTCCGGACACGCTTCCCTAAGAAGGCTCCTTTCTTTTGGGAAGGCTTTGCTGGTGCCAGCTCAGGAACACAGAAACCGCCAGGCTCTAAGCACTTTATGTATGATACCTGTTAGCATTTAGTGTCAGGCATCTAGACAGCACCTTCTCAACACAGGCACAGATTTGAATGGGATGGCCGAGACACTGATTTCAGTCCAAGCCAGTGCTTTGGAGTCACAAAACCAGTCCAGGGAGGGCTCAGGAGTGAAGCCAGCAGCCACGATGACCACTAGCTATGCTGAGAAGGAAAGAGGACAGGAGGACTTGAGAGGACTCAACACGGGCTCCCAATTCAGCACCTTTACAGATGGTCTTTCAATCTTAGGCCTCGGGGAATGAAGAGGTGAGACTGTTTCTTATGCCATGAGAAAGCCAAGCCTTCTGTCCAGGTTCCTTATACCTGAAGAAAAACAACCTTAACTAACGGGTGCTTGTTTGCGAAATAATCACCGGGAAGAATGGGAGAGATAAATAGTCTGTCTCCCAGCTATACTCTGTGATTCCAGATGCAGACACAGACCTCGGAGCCTCGTGCTTCGTGGGCCGTGAATGCTAGTTAGCTAGAGAAAAGGGGAACTGTGTCACTCTGGGGAAGAGAATGCTGCCGGCCTTTATTAATTTTCAGATTGTTGTTCACAAGCGCCACGGTGCCCACACAAATAAATACACTGTCAAGGAAGATTTTTCTAGAGAGCAAAGAAAAGCTGAAGCTGCAGGAAGGTGGCTAAGTCGGCCTTCGAGATCGAACTCTGCCTAACCCACCTGAACACAGAGAGGATTAAGAAATTAGTAATATTTATAGATAGATGGCCTTTGGCGTCTGTTAAAAATATCAGTTCAACAGCTCCTCAGACATAAAGCGATTCTGCCTGGCAGCATCCTGACGCCAGCGCCTGCAACTTTAAGTGCCCCCATTCTCTACTTTCCAGTGTGGGAGAGTACATATTCCATGGGACAGAAAACCTCTCAAT
The DNA here is from genome assembly GCF_000151845.1 of Pteropus vampyrus. NCBI lineage: Eukaryota > Metazoa > Chordata > Mammalia > Chiroptera > Pteropodidae > Pteropus > Pteropus vampyrus. Next base: position 2,708,539 of record NW_011888822.1, on the reverse strand, counting down.
GGTTTTTTTTGAGATGACTGCTTCCAGCCAAGTGCCTTATGGTCACAGTGGAAGATGGCTTCCCACATCCTGGGAGCCTCTCTGATTTCAGGTACTGGGAGTGCCGTGGAATCCTAATCCAAATGCCTGGCTATGCTCCTCCCACAAGAGCACACAGCTGGGGCTAGATCATAAATGCCTCAACCATGCCAACTCTTGTGACCAGAATCTTTTTACTCCTGGCCATGTGGCATGTGTGAGTTAGCTTAGTCCGTCCGTCCATCCATCCGTCCGTCCATCCATCCAGTCCAATATTTACTGAGGACCTAACAGTGAACACTGCACACTTTCTCCAACAACAAAAAAAGACAAAGAAGACAGTTTCACCCCTCCTGGAATTTATGTGGTAATGCGAGAGCTGGATATAAGAAAAAGAGAAATCACGGAAATGAATGTACGATTCCAACTGTGCCGAGGGCTATAAAAGAAAAGAACGGGTGTTTTGACACAGGGGCCGGGCCATGGCGGCCAGGAAACTTCCCTGGGGAAGGGACCCTACAGCTGAGCTACGAAGGCTGAGGAGGGGGTGCTAAGGCGCAGAGGTAGGGCAAGGGCCTTCCGGATAGAACAAAGAGCCTGTTAGGACAGGAGTGTGGCCAGTGGACTGAAGTACAGGACGCCAAGTCCAGTAAAGTGCAAGATGGGGCTGAGGAAGGGGATAGCACGTGTAGAACACTTTAAGAATAGTGGATTTCATTGGAAAAGTTTTCATAATTTTAAAACCATAAAATCGCACTTATAGGAGGAAGACAGCACGGTCGCTTTATTCTGAAATGTGTTTTCCAATGACCATGTCACAAGTAACAGGTTGTTCTGAACAAATAAAGAAGCCACTGCTGACATACAGACAAGAATGCACTATGTGCAGAGTACTTTCCATGCTGAGGCTTTGTAGTATATGTTCCCCATACTGTCTCACTTAAAGAGGCACAAGCCAAGGAGGGAGTTTGTAATTATTACCTTCATTTTATAGACAAGAAAATCAAGACTTAGATATTTCTAGAATAAGAAAATATAGGAGTAAATGGTTGACTTGGAATTTGAGTTTAGGTTTGCTTGACTCTAAAATCTATATCCTTACCCAGAGCCTTATAATTGCCCATTCATTCATTCTTTCATTCAGTCAATAATGATTATACAACTACTATGTCCTACTATGTTAGGCTCTGTTGATCTGTTGATTCGAGGATGCACAAGATCTTCAGCCTAGCAGGCCCCACTGTCCAGATCAAGTGGGTACACTGGCCCCTACAGGGACTGACCCTGTGATCAAGGCATCAGCAGCCTGTGCCCTGAACATTCAAGATAACCTGCCAAAAGCAAGCCAAGCAAAGAGAGACTGATTCCTTTTGGGAAGATAAACCCAATCTTCAGGAAGAGCACTCTATCCCCATGAGCACATTTAGTCGTAAAGCTCCTTCATTTGGAAAAGGAGTACTACACCATGTTGTTCAAGACACCTGATGACATTTAAAACAAAGAGGCCGCCACTTGTGGATTCATCGGAAGCTGGCAGTCCCTTTGAAAACTGAAAGGACACTGCATCTGGACATAATAAGAGGATCTCGGTTCACATTCTCAGCTTTATCACTTCCCGGCTGAAAGGCTCTAGATGATCATTTGCTCTTTCTGAGTCTCAGACCCTTCAGCTGTTAAAGGGAAACAACAGCACCACATTTCTCTTTGCACACCCCCACCACCCTCATCCAAACTGTTAGTAAATCTCAGACGCTCTATTCCAAAATCTATCCTTCAGGATCGTCTCTACCTCCACCAAGATCACCCGCATTCAACCACTGGCATCCTGCCTGGGATATTTCTATCAGCCTCCTGTTGGTCTTGCAGATTCCACCCCAGGTCCTCTGCAAACATTCTTCACATAATAGTGATGGGTTAAAACACCTGTTCGCATCATTCCATAGTCCTGCTTAAGTCCCTCCCCAGGCTTCACTCTGCTGTTAAGAACACAATCATAACTCCTTACCGAGGAAAGTCTTTCCCAGACTTCACCATTGTTCGACCTCTCCCTGCTGGCCCCGAGGCCTCAGGGCCTTTGCAATTGACCTCTCCCTCCAAGTACTTTGCAGGGCTGGCTCCTTATCACCACCTGCCCTAGCCAGGGCAGATCTCTTCCCCACTGCCTCTCCACACTCTACCACTCTTAGCACACTACCTGATTTGATCTCAGAGTAAGACTGAAGCTCTATCAATGACTGACTTGTTTCTTTCTTTCTCCCCACTAAAATGTAAGCTCATGATGAGGAAGTCTCTTCCCTTGTCCCGACCCTTCATTTCTAGTGCCTAGAACTTGTTCATCATAGATGCTCAACAAATATTTGATAAATGGAAAGTAAATCCCGACAGAGGTGCTTTGAGGATTAGATAAAACAAACATGAAAGGAAGAGGCTAGCACAGCATCTGGTACACAAAATCCCTTACGTAGCCTTTTTAACCACAGGTGCTTCAGGCATAACTCCTTCGAGTCAATAAATCCTTCAGTGGAGAATGAAGCTGCTATCTGACAGATGTAAAGAAATTCACTGGCTACAAAAGATGAATCCAAATAGGTAATGCCACATGAAGTGTCTACAAAATACCAACTTTATGCCCATCAAAGGCAACTTATGCCAGTTCTATATCTTTATACACAATTATAGTAATCATGGGATGTCTGAGCATATAAAAATGTTTGATATAGTTATGGCATAACCTTCAAAAATTTTCAAAAGTATGAGGAACCCAAAATTTGGAAAGTCTTAAAAATTGCCCTAGTTTTTGCCTTCTTTCTTAATCATTCTCAAGTTTAAAAGTTACAGTTATTTTTAAAAGTAGGAGGTTAAAAACACTCCACGGGAGCTGCATTAAAAATGTGTTTTCCCTAGCACTTTTCTGTGTTGAAAGTTTCTGGAAGTAACAAGACAACTTATTGGAACAGTTTCTGGAGGAGAGCTGCCTACAAAAGAATTAAGTGCTCCTATCGGAGCTTCTTTTAATAAGATAAAATAATGCAAGCTCATTAGTCTGGTAAGTGGAAATGATTAAACTGAAAATAGAACAACATTAATATTTTCTCCCAAAATAGCAGAAAACTGCGATTTCAATGTCAAACTCCTTTCAAAAGCAATCACAGATTTTCTTCTTTGTTTGCTAATTTGGGTGGAAAATGTAATGCTCTTTCTCAATGTATGCTGATTTAAAATAGGCTAGTTACTTAGTCATTTTCACACAGTGGTATATGTCCTTAAAAACTGCTCTTAACCAAAAAAGGAATTGAAAATGTAGCTAAAAACGGGATCCCTCTATCAGCAGAAGCAAAGATCATTATCCGAAAAACATGGCATTAGCTTAGAAGACTGGAAGGTACACAGGCAGCCCGTGTCCTCTCCATCTCCTTTGCTTTCATTACATTATACGGTGTCACTTTAATTAAGCCATCAAATCAAATTATCAGATCAAGTGGTTTTGATTCCACTGTGATTTAAACAGGTTTCGTTAAATTAATAAACCATATGTTTCATGTTGTTGGAAGGAAAGTTATTTTTCTCCATTCACTGTTCCAAAAGTCTTCACAATAGACAGTATTCAGCACTTAATCAGTGAATGCTCTTCCATGTGCCGGGATATGTTGCAGAATAACTAAAATGACAGCCCATTAAATCCTAAAGTCTGTCCAAGTTATTTACTGACAAAGGGCAGACTGGCAAACTGGATGTCCCTTGAACAATCCACCAAGCCTAAATACTGTTTCCATTTACTGGAACTAAAGCTTTATACTTTTTATGGATGACATCCATTATAAGTCCTTCTTCGGCAACAATACAATATTAAGATGACTCTTCCCCCCTTTTCTTTGGTGTCTCACATGGCCATTTGTCTCATTCTTGGCACCGAAAGGCTAGATTCTGTTTCCTCTATTCCAGTACATCCAATCATCCTGACAGAGGGCAGGATTGGGGCACATTAACTCAGGCATCCCACACAGTGCTGCTCAGTGAACACTAGTTAATGATCACAGACGAGGGGATGAGGGAGGTGGGGTGCTAATATTCAGTCAGCCCATTGAGACTCTGCTTACACCTCTGGTGGAAGAGATGACGAGGTGTTAAGGTGAATTGGTAAGTGGCTGGTTACACAGTTAACAAATCTCTAATTGGTCCTAGGGTCTTATAGAAGAATGGAAGAGTAGGACCAACCAATGGACACTTTCCCAGTCATGGGCACTACCATATTTAAGGCAAAATATTTTCCTTAAAGCCAAGTCTAAGATTCAGCTAGAGCCATACATTAGAGCAGGTCAATAAACTATGATTCTCAGGCTAAATCCAGCATGTTGCCTACTTTTGTAAACAGAGTGCTTTATTTCTACATCCAGTCATTTATATATCGTCTATGACTGCCTTCTATAGTAGCAGAGCTAAGTAGTTGCAACAGAAACCATATGACTTTCTGGTACTTAAACAAAGATGTTTACTGACTTCCGTCCTAATTAATTAATTTATTTTTCGTTCTTCTATTTCAATAGTCCAATAAATGCATAGCTCCGTGCTCAACTTAATGCACAGAAAGCTTCCAATAATAATCAGGGAAAATGCCAATTGAATAGGAATGAGTCTTTTTGAATTACCCGAGATTTACAAAATACTGTTCTTTTCTTTTTGAAATATTTTTTGCAGAAGACTGACAGGAAAGAACTCTTACTGTATTGGCTTTTTATTGCTTAGATCTCTAAGCCTTCCGGGCTGCCTGATTGTTAGCCTGTGTAGTTGGCTTTTGGCCTACAGTGTCCTGGAATTACCTGAGTTTTCGTGGGGAAAAAATGGAGGGACATTTGATGATATGGACCATGGTTTTATGGCATGTGCACTTAAAAACAAATAGGGACATCATTAGTCATTAGGGAAATCAAAACCACAAAGAGATACTACTTCACACCCACTAGGATGGCTAAAATAAAAAAGACGTATAACAAGTGTCGGTGAGAATGTGGAGAAATGAGAATCCTTTTACATGGCTGACGGGAATGGAAACTGGTGTAGCTGTTTTTGGAAAAGAGTTTTGCAGTTCTTCAAAACTGTAAACACGGAGTTACAATATTACTCAGCAGTTCTACTCCTAGGTTGATATTGGAGAGAACTGAGAACTATGTCCACACAAAAGCTCAAATATTAATGCTCATAGAAGCACTATTCATAACAGCCAAAAAGTAAAAAAAAACAAAAACAAACAAACAAACAAAAAAACCTCACATGTCTGTCTATGGACTGATAAATGGATAAACAAAATGTACTTCAATGGTATATTATTCGGTCATAAAATGAAATGAAATTCTGATACATGCTTGAATATGGATAAACCTTGAAAATATAATGCTAAGTGAAAGAAGCCAGAGACAAAAAGCCAAATATTGCACGATTCCATTTACATAAAATATCCGGACAGGCATATCCACAGAGACAGAAAGTACATTAGTGGTTGCCTAGGGCTGGAGAGGTGCTAGGGAGTGGGGTGCAGGAAAAAGAACAGGAAGGAGAACAGGAGTGACTGACTGCTAATGGGTACGGACTTTCTTTTGGAGGGGGGTGATAAAAACTGTCTGAAAGTAGATAGTAGCCATGATTGCACAACTGTGCGAACATAATGAAAGATACTGAATTGTACACTTGAAAAGAATGAACTTTATGGTATGTGAATTAAATCTCAATAAAGCTGTTATTAAAAAGTAAAACAAATAGGAATACTATTCAGCAAAAAATGAATGAGTTACTGATATATACCACAACATGGATAAATTTTAAAATCCTAACACCAAGGGAAAGATAAAAGCACATCAGAAGTTGTCTGGAGTTGAGGACAGGAGAAAAATCGGCTGCAAATGGGTGTGAAGGATATTTCTGGGG
>NW_011888822.1:2693657-2701317 GCF_000151845.1 Pteropus vampyrus | reverse complement strand
GAGCCTGGAAAACGGGCTCGTTCTTATCATCAAAGTGCACGCCAACGCAGTTATTTGTGGAACAGAACCTCATTCCCCTGTTCTTACAAAGGTCATATGCCAGTAACCTGGTGGCCCTTTTTACTGGGGATGGGGAGACTTTTGAAGCACAACCTCCTCATATAACTCACCACACTGAAAATACCACAGTCTACTTCCAGTGTCGATAAATGGCACAGCTCTTTCCATATTACCCAAGTCTGCAGTTTTGAAGCAGGTGAACACTGGCTTGGGAAAGATCCCTGTCTTCACATCCAGAGAAAATGCCTTCTTATTCTTTCCTCCCTTCTAAATACTTGGATTTTGATCAGCCTTATTCCTCTAAGCGTTTCCCAAGTTCTAAGCCACAATTATGACAAATCACAGGGCTCAAAGGGAGGTCTGCCAGGGTGGAATCAGACTTTCTAGTTTCCTGGGAGAGAAATTCATGTTCATTTCACATGAGAAAGTAGAAGTAGAAAAGATTAAGGTGCCTGAAATTATAAATTTATGTTTATCAGATCTGGGAATTAAACCATCAAATAATAGTTTTAAAAGGTCATGTGATGTCTAACGGGGGTAGAGAGCTGGAAGTGGAGTTCTTGCCTGGTGTGGATGTTAGGAAGAACGCTGCAGACTGGGGTGCTGAGAGCGAGTCCAAGGTTTTGATGTCTGAGCTCAGAGACAAACTCCTGATCTCAATAGGAAGCAGTCAATAAATAAGTAAGACACTCCAAAACTTTCCTCAGATATGAATTAACTAGAGTTAATGTTACAAGCAAGGTAAAGAGTCAGAGAGAATGACTGATATATTACTCGTCAAAAAGACAATTTTGAACATATCTATTTAAGTGAAGTATTCCCACATCTGCTTCTATACATCTTCTAGACAAGTCTCTTTTAGCAGAGGAACATATGCTCTTAACATCATTCTAATTCTTGGCTGGTTTTGAACACCTTTTAATTTAAAGTAATTTATGATAAAGAATCTTCCTCAGGGCGAGGGCACTTAATCCAAATATACCTTTAGAGGCTTCTGTCCCCAGCGGGTTTTCTAAGAAGTCTGTCATGTCATGGTTCCAGGCGTCACGGACGGCGGACTTGGACACCACCCTGTCATTCAGATCCTGCTGTGGTCGAAAGTTATTTCTCAGATATTCCAATGACTTGACATGGTCTTGCTGCTCCGTGGTGAAGATAGAATAAAAAGCCTCGAGCTGAACAGAGAACCAGAAAGGGGAGACAAAAAGAATATCAATTAGAAAAGCAATGTGGTCCAAAGTGGGTAGGGGTGTCAAGAACACAAAATGGTAGGAAGTACCTGATGCCAAATCTGACAAACTCAGCAGGACACAGCCTGCCTGCCAGAATCACTGCCAATGAGCTTATCTGGCTGAGGTTTATGACCTGCCAAGCAACCAGGAGAACACTTTATTTGCAGATGTAAAGAAATCATTCAGTTTGTGTCTCACACAGGAGTCCAGTCTTTCTGCAGTCCCCCAACCCTTACGGCAAGACCTTTTGTATTATGGGAAGGAGTCCAGAGTTATGGTGAAACTGGTAGGTTCTGGAGCCAGACTGCTTGGGTGAGAATTCTAGCTCTGTGGCACAACCACTCGGTGACCTTGAAAAAGTTGCTTAACTTCTCTGAGCCTCAAAATTTCCTCAAAAAAATAGTGATAATTGTAACAGCATCTTTGTGTCAGTATTAAATGAAATAATCTGTGTACAGTACTTAAAACAGTTATGGCACAAAAGAGCACAATACATATTAGTGATTTACTTTGTACTAAGCATCTTCTTACATCCTAGGGATCCAGTTCAGCAAAGTTGCTAAGCCACAAAGTTGTTAAATGTGTGGTCTGCACGTTAAACTGCCGAAGGTCAATATTTACCAGATGGGTGATCAGAGTCAAACTATTTGAGCTTTCTGTGACTCAAGTTTCCTCATCTGTAAAACAGATATAATACTAGTACCTATCTTATCAGGTTGTGGAAAAGATTAAAATTAATGTAAATCACTTAGTCGCTTAAGTAAGCTCTCAGTAAAGATCAGCTGGTACCGTCATCATCATTAAAAAAAAAACAAACAAAACATTTTCCAGGAGATTGCTGACCAAACTTTCACGAACAAGCATACAAAAAAAATTCAGAATGCTAGGATAATATTTTTATTATCGAATTGGATTCCCCTTGGCCCTCAACATTCCGCTTATGAAAACAGGTCATTCTATTACACGAGGAATGGAGCAGGGGCTGGGTGGCAGACGTTTGTATTCAGTGGACCACAGATTTATTTTTCATGCCAAAGAAATAGACTGTAATCTAAAATTCCCAGCCACCAAAAATACTAACCCCATGATGTAGGGGAAGAAAATGGAATGAAGAAGAGAGAAACCAAATGGACGCTTTCTGGCCCATCTGGCTACTTGAATGCTGAATCAGAACGCAGAAGAGAATGACAAGCTGGAATGGTGGTAGAAAGATGCTTCCCCAGTAGGCACCGAGTAGCTGCCCTAGACTTCAGGACCAGAAGGTGGCTAACACTAATGCAGAAAATAAACAAGAGAATTACTACCTAGGTTTCTGGATGGCCATCTTTAAGCCTAGAACTAACCCCAGTGTATCTCCAACTGCCTCAGAGAATGAGGCAGAAAAAGACCTGCTTCTAGTCTGAAACTCCCTCTTTTTGCATTAGAAAGCAGTGAATACATAAATAAAATACATAGTGATTTTAGCCAAGAAAAATCATTTAAGTATATGGATTTACCTATCATTCCACCTCCCTTCCAATTCTCCTGCACATGTAAAGTGGTAATAAACCATGAAACCTTTTCTGCTTTTTCATCAAAGTAATAAAACCAGATGGTCTCTTAACCAGCCTAAAAGCAAAAGTAGCCCATTATTCCCGTGTTGCTCCAATGCTCTACTATTCACATACTTTTCTTCTAACAACTCATATTGCTGCTATTTAGAATTAGCCTTTTTTCCCATTCTTCCTTCTGATATTTCTTCTTTATTTATAGTGAAGGGGGAAAAGCAATAGAAGCAGAAAACATTTTTTAAATTGGGTGGTTTACTCTGTCTAAAAGTGACTCACTCAGATGAAGAAAATCGATGGTGTTGAAAAGAAAAAAATCACCTCGGCCTAGCATGATGTAATCACTTGATAGAACTACCAAAATCTGAACTGAGTGCATCCAAAAATGAGAGGAGGTTTCAGATTTTCTTAGATAAAGTAACTTCTTAAAATTATATGAAAGGAATTAAAAAGACCCTCTGGAGACAGTCTAGGGAAAGACCTACCAAAAATGATTAAAGGAATATAGAATAAATCCTGTGTGGAGAGGTGAAAAGGCTGTGGAATTGTTTGGCCTGAAGAAAAGGCAAGTAAGGAGTAATTTGATTAAAGGCCCTTGTATGTGGAAGATGCTGACCAGCTCTTCTCCATGTCCAGAGAAGGCCAAATAATAGGAAATTGGTTTAAATTAAAGCCTTAGAGACGTGAGTTGAATAAGAGGTGGAATACCTTAGCTTTCAGAGTGATTAAAAAAAAAAAAAAAAGACTGGGCTGCCATATATACAGCAAGTTAGAATGGAAATTTTCTGAATAGACAGCCATCTGTCGTGAAATAGTTTAATCTCTGAGATGCCACGAAAGGACAGACTGGGAGACTGTCTCAGCAATAAGATTATAAGGTTTGTTTATTCTCTAGAAGACTTGCTTCTTTCCCAAGATAGCGTTTAGATTCTCCTAAAAAGTTTATTTCTGATGCCTCTGGAAAGAATTAGTCATATAACTGTAAAAAAAAAAAAGGCACGTTCTGAATTTAACACAAAAATGCTTTGGCTTAAATTGCTCTTACAGCTTAATGACATGCTATGGCTTAAAAGCTTGGCCGCTTCCTGGTCATTAACTCAACTTGCCAAAGATTTTGAAGGAAGGATGTGATAGTTCTGAATGAACTAATGACCTGAATGATATTATATTGTCAACTGGATCATACCTTTGCTTGACAGTCACACAAAAGAGGAAAAGGAGGACAAGCTTAGCAGATTTAGCAAATGTACTTTGGTAGGTTGGCAGTATTCACTAAAACCTTGTCATTCCTCTAAGTTGAATGAAAATTGCCAGTGGCCTCTCTCCTTGGTAACTGGCATGCTTGGCCACTGTGTGGAAACGTCCATGATCCCTAGATTGGCAAGGGGAGTCGACATTTTCATTTTGGCAAGTAAGCAGTGATCATCCGGGGCCAAAAAGCTACTGAAATAGAGATCCTTTCCTTATCAGCGGTTTCACTTTTTGCAGTTTTTGTTACATGTGGTCAAATGCAGTCTGAAAACACTAAGTAAAAAATTCCAGGAATAAACAATTCACAAGTCTTAACTCGTGCACTGTTCTGAGTAGCGGGATGAAATCTTGCGCCATCCTGCTCTGTCCCACCTGGGCCGTGACTCATTCTTTCGTCCAGCCTCTCCACGCTATATACTCCCCCATCTCATTAGTCACTTAGCAAGAGTCTCATTTATCAGATTGACTATCCCAGTATTGCAGTGCTTGTGTTCAAGTCACCTTCATTTTATTTAATAATGGCCCCAAAGTGTTAAGAGCAGTCATGCTGGCAATTTGGATATGCCAAAGAGAAGCCGTAAAGTGCTTCTTTTAAGTGAAAAGGTATGTATATGTAGGATAAAACATGGTATATGTAAGGATTGGTACTATCTGGTTTCAGGTATCCACCGGGGGTCTTGGAATGTATCTTCCGCAGGTAAGGGCAGAACACTATATATCATTACACAGATGCTTCAGGTTGTCCCTTGATCCTTACCTTGCCTTGTAACCATATTCACTAAGGGTGAAACTGACCATCACCTGGGCCTCCACTGTTTTGATTTCAAGGAATGCCATCGACAGAGAACACAATGAGAAGGTGCTTCCTAAACTCAGACAATGCGGCAACCCCATATAATGCTGGAGCCCTCAAACAAACCATACAAGGCTGTGTTTTTTTGGGCTTCTGACCAACTTAATCTGTTCAGATCTTCCTGATCTGGTTAACAGTCACACAGTGATCCTTTTCCAATATACGTGAGATCACGTCATGCCTCTGCCTCTGTTCAATACCTTCCAACGACCTCTCGTCCTCACTGTGGGGTCCTAGTGATCTGCCCTCACCTAATTCTCTAACTTCAAAACTCTAACTCTTGCTACCTGGGTTCAAAGCACTGTTATTAATCCCTACTTGCTAAATATGTAATATTGGTCAAAGTATTTAAAGTTTCTGTTTCAGTTTTCTTGTTTGTATAATGGAGATAATATTACCTACCTCATGTGGTTTGTGCTACTATTAAATGAGTTGCTACATATATATATAATGTGTTTAGCATAATTCCTGGCACACAGTAGTACTCAATAAGTACTATTATCGTTACTCTTCCTATTATTTTATGAGGAATGTGGTAACCATGACTGTTCTCTATGCTTCCATCTGCTTCTCCTTTCTCCTCTTCCTTATAATGTATATTTATCAAATCCATTATGTACTTTCTTATGCACTTTGCAAACATTATTTTGGTTTCTAACTTATTTTTAGTTTAAAATAACATTAAAGTAACATTATTATGTCATTACCGCTAGCAGTTAATATTTACTGAGTGTTTATTACATGCAAAGCATTATGCTAAGAGAGTTATGTGCATTCTCTTACTTAATCCTCACAGAAATCCCATAAGGTTGGTGGTATTATCATATCATTAGTATTTCTGACTGATGAGGAGATTGGGCTTAAAGACATTAAATAACTTCCCTAAGATCACACGGGAACCAAGAAGCGCAGTAAGGGTTAGAAACCTACATCTGTGTGACTCTCTTTTCCATGTTCTCAGCCGCTTCATGCAAAACACGTATAACAGGTCCTCAGCATTATTCACTGAAAGAGAAACTGACTGCGGTGATAGTAAAAGTCCCCAAACAATTCTTTTTAGCTAATCTCCAAAGATCGTTCATGCAGGGGATCCACTATTGGAAACATCAATCTATTTGCACTTTCTGCATTCTGGGAAAAAACCGCCTACGGCCGAACACAGAAATAACTAGGAACCATGGAAAGATGGCAGGTGTGAGGAGAAAATGCTGTCCACCTCACAAACCTGCACTTTTATTCACCTTATTCTTTTCCAGAGGTAGGTAATAAACACACTTGAATTTATCTTTACTTTAATGTAACTAATGAAGTCTTTATCATTTTAGTAAAAATAAATGAAAGTTTTTATTTCTGTAATATTAAATTGACTTTTTAACTTTTGAAGCGAACATGTAGAACATTTTTCTTTTATCCCTGCTTGGGGAGTCGTAATTGCATTTTAACTGGTGCTGTTTCAAGAACAATTTTAACCTTGAATTGCAAATGTGTTAGCTGGAAGTGTATATAAATCATTTCAACTTAGTTTTTATTATAAAAATATTTCAAAGTATAATTAGTTTTTAATCTGTTGGTTCGAATCAAAGGAAAGCTGAAATCTATTCATGCTATTCATGTGCAGCAAGAGCTCTTGTCCACAAGACGTGGGAGAGGACCACTGTGGCTGAGGGGGGAAATGAGAGAAAAATCAAAAGTAATATCATTATGAACCATTAAAAGGCTGACGTGCACGGTATTTTATAATGACAATTAAACGATGCTGGAGTCCATTATAAACATAACGAACAACTCCAGTGTAAGCGGTAGGAACGGAAATGTCCCACCTAAGGTCAAGGAGAGACCTTGGCTTCACTACACACCTGAAAGGTGATGGGGGGCAGGGGTAGGCACAATGTTGCTGTCCCTATTAAACAAGACAATAATGACGGAATATTAAATTCTCAATAGCTCGGAGCATCCAAGGTTTTACTTACTGCAACGTGGTTGCAAAAACAGAAACAAAACTCAAGAACAGCTCACTAACTACAGGGCCATGTCTCCCTTTGTAGCTACAGATAGTTGTTGATAAAGGTGATTACAGAAAACCTTCTACAGAAAGGAAAGGCTCTAACCCTAATTAACAAAGAAAGCTATCTGGTGTGGGTTAATAATGACACCTTCACCCCATCATCTAAAAAAACCTTTATTCACATGCACTGCACATTCTGTAGTGCTGAAATAAAGACTTTCTGAATTAAGCGATCCATTAGTTGTTGTGGCCTTGAGATAAACATGAGAAGTACATCAGCCAGTAGCCATCTGTAACTATTCCACCAGAAATGTGGCTAACCCTACCCTAACACACTAAAATAATAATTTGGAAAAACTGGGCTAAATAAAATACAGTAAAATTAACTTCACCTGCTTCTCTTTACATTTTCATTATGGTTACTAGTAAATTTTAAATTATGATGTGGTTTTTGTTTTATTTATTTTGAACAGTCCTGCCTCAGAGCCTTGGTGATTATTTAATAACAGCGACAAAATACCCACCCAATATCTCCTAAGCACTTACTGCGGTGTCAGGCACCAATCCAGGCATTCTATACACATTCCATCATTTAATCTTTCTAATGACTTTATCAAGTAGGTATTATTATCATTCCCATTTTATAGATGAAAACCAAGGCATAGAGTAGCAGAGGAATTGAGAAATCTGGCTGAAGAATGGAGCCAAGAAT
>NW_011888822.1:2680654-2692892 GCF_000151845.1 Pteropus vampyrus | reverse complement strand
AAGTTTTCCTTCTGATAGAAGCAGACATGGAATTCTGTCTACTTGGCTCTTCCGAACTGGCTGTTTGCCTTTCTGAAATGAACATGCTGTGCTAACTTCAGAAAGAATGTTGGCAGGGTCAGGGTGGGAAGGTTTGAAGCGATAATACTTGGATGGGTAATGCTTTCCTTTCCAAGGGCTAACACAGCTGTGACCTTTATGCAGCCAGCCAGCAAGGATCCAGTTTGGCCATATAAGAATGAGCTGTTTTCCTCCCTTGGGAGATGGAGAGAAATATAGGAAGCTGTGCCTGATAAAAGTAAAATCTTATTAAAGATGGTTTATAGTAAAGAAACTGGAAAGCCATTATAATTAATTTATGTCTTCCTAGTTTCTTGAAACAAATATTAATACCTACAGAGAAGTCATATATTAAGAATCAAAGAGAAAAACTCTTCCATTATTTCTTCTCTTTGAGTGTATGGGGGTAGGAAGTGAAAGAATAAACAGATATTAACAAAGAAAGCCAAGTTATCAAATGTCAAATGCTTCTAATTGACATACACTTGACAAGACGTCCAAAACTCTGTCTTTTGTTTGGACTCACTAAATATCTGAAACTGAATGTGTTAATGGTCCTTCTTTCTCCCCATCTTAACTATCACTCTTTGCCTCTGCCCTTTACAGGGCCAAACTTGTGTTTCTCAACTACATTATCCCAAGCTTTTATATTTTTGAAGACACAAGCATTTATCTTAATTGACAAGGATTCATTTTCAAAGCCCTGACCCCCCAACCCTGAGGATGTAAATATGTGGATTGTAATTTAATTTTAAGAAAACAATGTTGTCTTCACCATTAGGAAGACAACTTGTTTCATATTTCATTATCCCCTTAAGTCTGGCAGATCCTGTTCAGAAACCAAATTGCTAGTCCTTCTTTTAGAAGAAAAAAAAAAAATCTGAAAGTAAAATGTCTGCAAGCAACAGTGAGGCCAAATAAATTGGTTTTGCCTGGCCCCACATGACCCAACTTTGTTAGTGGGATGAGATGTCTCACCTGCACCTAGCTCCGCTCAACAACCTGCTCCATTTACCCCGAGATGGGTGACCCTGATATCTCAGAAGGCCACCCAGCAACTCTGCTTAATTTATTCAGATTGGACACATGACTCAATGCCAACCAATTTGTTGGTTGGCCAGTGTCTACTTAATCTATCTTCTCCAATACTACTTGTGTTGTTAATTGATAGCTGGCCCTTGAATTGAAAAGTCAACTGGTACAAGAGTAACGATATTGGAGCACACAACCAAAAAACCAAAAAACTAAAACAGAAAACTGGGAGAGAAGGGACCGGAATTTAGCAAAAGTACAGAATCATAAAGTCATGACAGAAAATCCAAGATTCAAGAGTGCAAGGGGCCCCTGAAAGAGAGTCAATCATATGCCTCGCTTCCTGGTTACATTCCTGGTCCTGAAGGCTTCATCTCAGGAAGCCCTTCTCATCGTTTGAGAGGGAGATCCTCTACTTGAGCTATTTTAAGTGGGTTTGTTTCTTATATCCAGAACAGACCTGACCAGGACACCATCCAACCTTACTTTCCCTTATTTCCCCTTATCCCCTATTCTGCACTGTTCGTCCTTCTTAGGAAAATCTTTGAGCTACTCCCTAGGCCAGCCAGGTTCATAATCCTGTTGCCTGTATTTTCAGTAATATTGCTAATATTATCACATGATTCTCAAACCTCTCCCTTCCCTGTCCAACAACCCTAGCCCTAGCTGTCAAACTCTGGGGAAGAATTTCTGTGAATGGTCCTGGTAGTAACCTTTTCTTTTTTATATTTTTATCTTTCAATTAGAGTTGTCATTCAATATTGTTTTATCGGTCTCCATATGGTCTCTTCTTTATACACCCAGTTATAGGAGTTCTGTTCAGCTAGTCTTCAAATGGTTCTTCAGGTTGACTGCTTCATAATTTAGTTGCAATTTTAATGCCATCATGGGAGGAGACGAGCACACCGTTTACCTACCCCGCCATCTTGACAGGAACTCTCTGGAAACTTCCGTTTTTATACATTATTGGTTAATAGTTCAAATTGCATTTTTACAAATCCTACTCATTGTTCCTGGCTCTATTTTCTGGAATTATGGAGAAGTCTACTGCTACGTCAGCACATGCTACATTTTTGGCAACTAACATATCCCAGTAGAAGAGTTTTCTCTTTCCTTTTATTCCTCATGAAGTGATTTCAAGGCCCCTGGTGGCTTCTCTTCCTCTGACACTGCCCCCAACCCCACCCCATGTCCATTTCATCAATTCCTACCCACAGTTAAGTGCTCAGCCTAAATTCACCTTCCTATGAAAATCGCCCAGGGCACACTCAGAGAGAAGTAGTTCATTCAGTGTAGTGGTTATCGACATGGGTTTTGAAATGAGACAAACCCAGGTTTGATTTCTGGCTTCAACATTCATGAACCATAAATCCTTGGCATGTTATCATCCATCTTTCCATGCCACGATGTCCTTATGTGTCCAATCTTAGTGCAATACTCGCCCCACAATGTTGTTTTGCAACGAAGTTGACCATATGTAAAGTGCTTAGTAGAGTGCTTGGCACACAGAAAAAGCTCAGTCAAGGGTGTTTTTTATTTCTTCATGTATATAAATCTCTTTTCTGAACTTTGGATAGGTTTACTGGTTCAGAGAATAATCTCTGAGATCAGACAGCATGGCTTGGTAATCAACTGAGTGACCTTGGGCAAATTACTGCACTTCTGGGTCTCTCTTCTACGAAGTAAAAGCACAAATAGTAGCTACCTCATATTACTGTTGTTCATGAGGCTAAAATGTGTTAACACGTGTCAGGAGCTTAGAAGAGTTCCTGGCACAAGATATCATCATCACTGAGGAGAGCTGTTATCTCAAGATTGAATACTTACACAATACCTGATTTCATGCCTGTACTTCTCGTCAGCTAATTCATTTGTAGCCGAGAAACCATGTTTTATATTTACAATTCTTGGGTTCAAAAACACATTTATTGGAAAGAATGAAGGAATCAATGAGGAGCATAGGATCTACAAATAAAATAATCCTAACTGGTATATTCTAGCAATGTTAGATAGTGAAGTCAGCACAAGACAAACACAGAAGTCCCATTTGGGGCTCCATATCTACCTGATGGTAAGAGATGGGGACAGGCTTCCGGAAGACTATCCACTCCACAATTTCGCTACACGGTGGGGTGGTCAAAGAACCAGTGTACCGGTAATAGCTGCCCAGGGATGCAGGCAGGAGGTCTCGGAGGACGAAAGGATCCAGAAAGGTCTCTTTCTCTGTTGGGGGGAAGAGGCAAAAGAAAAGCACACTGGTAAGTCATACCACACTGCAGACACCCAGGCAAAATCCTCTGCATGCTGGTGCCACATCACAAGCCTTATGTTTATTTACATCCTGAGGAGCACTAGCATTTGGTGTTGGGAAAGCCACAGCAAACAAAGCAGTGTTTCCTAGGGTGTGTTCTGAGGCACCAGTACTGCACTGTGGTTCATGAAAAACAGGTTCCATGACGAACAGCATTAGGCAACACTGCGGTCCCTCCCTCATCTCCAGGAAATGGACGGAACACTAGCATACTAAAGTCTCCGAGCGGTCCTGCAATGGGCCAGATTTTATCTAACCCGAATCCTCTACAATCATTTTTCACCACAGAACCCTTCTCTAGCTAATACTTACAAAGTAATAATCAGTAGAACAAACTCTGGACACCCATGAGAGAACCAGTGTGAAATGAAAACCATAAGTCAAGGGTAAAATACAGCTCCAAAGTTGGTTACATCCCATGATGGTTTCAACCAGTGGAAATCAAAGTGAAACCTAAACGAGGAACAACCCCGAACTTATAAAATTGTGGCTCTACTAAAAGGCTTCTTTCTTTTTACAAAAGTGGAGGGGTCTTTCCTGAAGTAGAAGATAAAACATTTAAGCTGAGATCCAACAATACTAACTCACAATAACTCTATGAGAAATTCAAGGTACAAAGAGTTAGTATCTGCCCAAGGTCACATAGCTCCTAAGTGGCAGAGCTAGGATATGAACCCAGATATGCTGACACCACAGCTTCCACGGACTGATTCAGCTAAAGCAGGAGCTGAAGTGAACTAGGTGAATACTAAAAGGTGGGGGCAAAAGAGGAAAAGAAGGGCACTTTAGGCCTTGGGAAGAACATGTGTGAAGGTCTTGAGGCAGGAAGAAATAGTGCAACAGAGACTAGGTTCTGTGTTACAATTCTCCCAATCAGTCTCAATAGATCATCCAGCTTATTTCACAAATCAGATAATGTTCTAATCTCTACCTGGGTCTCCAGAGGTCTAGTCCTGAGTTTAAGTCTGGGGTTACTTCCTCTTCCCTTTTTAGGCCATTATAGTCCTGTTAATGGCTTGCCTCAGCTCCGTAATGGCCTCTACCCTGGGCCCCAGCACATCCCTGGGGGACTTCAGGGATCCAGGTTACTTCTGGGACACGCCTGTGTCTACAGGAGTATTCTTCTCGTCTCACACTCCCTCCCCGCTCTTCTTTTGTGCAGAACAAACAGTGCAGGTATTTGGGCAAATGTGTATCCTCAAACTCAAGTGGTCTATGTAACTGGGAATAATGCGAAAACCCCAATGGAAATTGACTATATTAGAATAGCTAAAATTTCCTTTTGATAAAGATGAGTTGAAAAAAACTTTTCATTTAGCTTTTACTATACGTCAGGCACTATTCTGAGTATTTATATGTTGCAAACATTTAAATAGTACTTAACTGCTCTGAGAGCTTTTTAAAGATTAATTTATTTAATACTTAAAACGGCCCTGTGAAGTAGTTCCTATTATTACCACCAATTTACAGAGTTGGAATGCAAAACCAGGTGGTTGAGTTTAGAATCCAGGCTTTCAATATTCTTAAACCATCACTATACTCTCTCATTTCGCGACCCTATGAAATACACACTTTTACTATTACAATTTTACATCTGTGGAAATCAAGGCACAGAGAGGTTAAATAACTAAGCCCAAGGCCGCTACTGAACAGTGAAGTGGCAGCAGTTAGTCATAAGGCTGATTCTTATGTTTTCAATTCACTTTTAAAAGGAAAAATCAAATATTAACAATAAATACAAAAGTCTTCAAATCATAGGGTCCTATAATCAAAATTATAAAAATGGTTTCCGTTGGAAAAAGGCTGGAAATAATGGAATTGTCCCTCTGCCCACTGGCACATCTGGGCTTTAATTTAAACCTGGTTCCCAGCAGCCTGATGATGGGGACGGGAGGGGAATATCCTCAAGCATGCTTGGCTGGGACTGGTTTGGCTGGAAGGAGGAAATATTTTGGTCTTTCTTTGCACTTCCTGGACTATGTAAATAGCCAACACATGCCTCAAAGCATTTGAGCATGCGTAGGGCTTGACAAATCAGAAAACTGCTATCTTCATTTCTCCCTCATGTTGTAGGTGAACTTGGCATCACACCGCAGCACACAACCTGCCTTAGGGTCGAGGGCTTCAAACTGAATGAGGCCTGACCCAATATTAGGGTTGCAGTTAATGCTGTAGTCAGATAGGAAGCAACAAGACAATCTTACAGGGCCTGAGGCGGCATCTGAAGCCCCCATCTGAAGCATCCACTGGAGGAAGAGGCCAAGCTTTAAAGACATTAAAAGATAAAGCAGAAACATCTGCACTACCAATCTGAGGAGACTAGATTTCGAAAGAGAACACTGCTTCAGCAGGATCAAGACTCTTAAATAAGTTCTCTAGGGGCCTTTGAATTCAGCAGGGACTCATGGAAATTGTAGTTGTGACCACTGCTACAAATGCAGAGGGTTTCTCTGTCTTTGACCAACCCAAGGTCTTCAGAGGCAGATTCTGGCTTGAATTGATTAGAAGGTGCAATCAGACAGGTGGTGTGGGGGAGCAGACTGGGTGAGGGAGACAAAGAAGGCGGCTTCACCGCTTGTGTATTTATTCCACCGCCGTCATTGCCATTGATCTTAAAGGTCTGAGACCTGGAAGCTCCTTAGATAGCTCTAGTTGAGCATTCAGAAGTGGAAGAACCCTTTCCTCAAACAAAATCTCACTCAGGAGCCAGGCAACTCCAACAGCTGAATGTGCAGCCAGGTGACTGAAGTTGATCTGAGAATCCAGGAACACTGAAAACTACCACTTTAGTTCAATTTAATTTTATGGCTAGGGAAATGGAAGGCCAAGGTGAAGTAACGGAGCCAAGGTAGAAAACTGGAGTTGAATACAGACACTTGATTGGGATTCTTTCTTCAGGGAAACCCCATAGGCTCTGGAGCAGTAAGCCTAGGAGCGGGGAAAAACCACCTAGCGCCAAAAACCGAAGTCGAACTGCTGCCCTATCCTCAGCATCTCACTTCTCCATCCCTATAGGGCTTAGTGAAGGGAGCAGATTCTCAATCTGCTGGTTCAAACCTCTACTCCTCCTGATCTCAGTTACTAAACCTTCCCAGGCTGTCGTGAAGATTAAATAAATCAGCACAAGAAAGGGATTCAGAAAGAGCTTAAAACAGTAAATATCTCATAAATAATAAATATTACGTGAATTATTACTTATATTATTATTCCTCTAAGCTACCAAGGCCTAGCCATATACATCTTACATAACCATGTACTTCCTTTAAGTGTTTGTGCATGTGTTTTACTTTTAAAACTGGATTACTAGTGCCTTAAAAGCCCATCATGTCTGACATACTGTCCATCGACCTGAGCAGTACAGGTTACAATTTTTGTGTTTTCTTTGCCAAAGTTCTAGCATGGCTTTGAAACCAACTGACATGTAATAGCTGTGTGACATCAGGGAAAGGTCTTAACCTCTCTGAGGTGCTTCCCTTATCTGCAAAATGGGAACACTGAAAATATTTACTCCTCAAGGTTGCTGTGACAATTAAGCAAGCTAATAAATGTAATGGGCTTAGCACAGCGCCTTGTAAAACCTGATTTATCAAGGCAAGCACTTGGCGGAATGCAGGCTGGCTCATGTTGTGTTTTAAGCTAGGGATTAGCAAATATTTTCTTTAAATATTTGGGGTTTTGCAGGCCAAGAGGCAAAATTGAAGGCACTAGTATAACAAACACATTTCCACAACACAACCTTAATAATGTTATTCAAAATGCTAATAATTACTGAAGACAGTTTTTAAAATGTAGGTCTTCTATAATAAAAAGAATGGAATTCTTTTTTAGGGAAATGACATTTTACTTAATTAAGGTTCAAATCTAAGAACAATTCTTAGCTTGTAGGGGCCATTTAAAAATAAGCAGTAGAATTGATCTGGCCCTCACGCAACATTTTACCTCCCTATTTTAAGCCAAGTGTTGGGAGTTGGGGGCCAAGTGTTAGAAAGTCACCAGAAATGGGGGAGGGGGGGCGGGAGCACACTACATGTTCAGGCACCTCCATCACAATTTCTTTTGTAAACATACATTGCAGAATTAACTCTTGAGTTGTTGTCTTTCCCCCTTGAGTCTTCTAAGTTCAAACTTCACATTGATTTTTACTGATCTTCCTGAAAATATCATTTCCTGCTCAGTTCCACAGGCAGTGTTCCACTGCCAAATGGGGTGCTCATGACGCTTAATTCTAAGTCAGAAACAATTTTAGGAATAGCAGCCCTATATTTCTAGCACTGCCCAGAAAGCCCACGTAAGCCATAAGGCGCTCAGCTGGCTGGACTCAATACTGGGAGTGCCTGAGTACTGCCACTGGGAAGAAGAAATAATGGACTTTTCAGTTGAAAACACGAACTTCTCCACTGAGAAAATCTTAATAAATGTAGATATTTTAAATTTGAGAGAAGTGCTAAGGCCAGGCCCCCTAGATCTGAATCCTAACTTGTCTACTTAAAGGTCTGACCTAAGACAAGTTATTTAACCTCTTTGAACAGTTTCCTCATCTGTAAGATGAGATTACAATAGTACTGACCTCATTAGGAGGTTGTGAGTATTAAATGAATTAACATTAGTTACAGCATAGGAGAGTGTGCGACACAGAATAAGCACATATATGTGCTTATTAAACGTATCTTACTATAAGGGCAGTTTGACACCAACCCCCATACTGATCAGAGCATTTCTGCCTCTAACTTTTATCCTAATTAGTAATTTGAATTCAAAACATTCTTATCCCAGCCACTTAACTAGTTGAGAAAAAATATTTGAAACACTCTACTTATACTACCACTTATTCCATTATACCATAATAAGTAGGTACTATGCATTACTAGATAAAAGAATTGAAAAGAAATGAATCTCATATTCCACTTTCAAGGATCTCAGTGCTGTATGCGGACAATATTATATTTTAATAATTAATTGTTCATCAAAGAAAAAGATGAGGAACAGGGATGCTAAATTCGAAGCTTTTCAAATTGCAAAAATGAATAATGTATGACTTTTATATTAAATACACACTATATTAAGTAGTCTACATTTCACCCAACTCTGTCTTTCATTTTTAAGTATTCTAAACGACAATGTGAATAATCAGTTAGGGGAGTTTTGTTTAGAAGAAGAAATACCTTATTTGAATGCAAACGGAGTATATTTGAAGATGATTAAATTTTTCTTATCAATTAGAAAATTTTGTATGAGGGCTTTCAAGTCATGGTCAGCCATTAAACCCAGCGTGGCCCAGTTATCCTCGCCGTTTCCTTGAAACATTAAATTATGTCTGACTTGATTCTGTGCAATTTCTTATTTCTGATAGCAGTGCCAGGAGGCAATCTTTAATTAAAGAAAATCTGAAAGATTCAAACATGCATAATTGGATTAAAAATGTGATCATTAAAACATTAGATGATAATTATCTGATTGATTGCATTTCTTTCCATGTGTTAATGACCTAATATTTTCAATGCTTTAGTTACATAGGAAAAGCCCTTTATAAGATATAATGAACAATCAACATATAGAAGAGAACTATGAAATAATCAAGAATTACGGAATTACATTGAACACACACATACACACCAATGAACAAAGTATTATTACACTAGAAGGTATATGGGCAGGATGTTGTGGTCTCTGGGGGAGAACACTTGTGCCCCACAGAAAACAAAACAAAACAAAACAAAAACCAACAAGCAATTTTAGGGAAGTGTATAAGATAAACTAACAAAAGAAAAAGCCCAAGTTTCTATTTTTAGCACGATGATTTAATTTCTTCGGGGTTTCCCAAAACTTTTCATAAGAAAAAGCCATTAATTTTTCCTTAAACACTTAATATCACTGAGGTAGGGCTGGCCCTCTGCTTCTTGTTAGGGAGGGTAGGGACAGTGCAAAAAACTAGGTATTAGGCTACTCTAAATGGGGGGAAGAAGATTTATGACAGTGATGCTAAAGTTAATATGCATGCAAATCACCTGGGGAACTTGTTCAAATGTAGATTATGATCCAGTTAGTCTGGGATGGGGGCCGTGATTCCGTATTTTTAATAATGCTGACGACGCTCGAGCGAGTATCCAGTTTCTACAGGGACTGTACCAAGGGGCCCCTATACCCTCTGTGGTCTCATCCACTGCTACTTTCTTACTCTTAGGTAGAGCCACACTGGCCTCTTTGTTATTCCAGATCACACTACCCCAGGGCCTTTGCACTGGCTCTTCATGCTGCCTGGAACATTTCTTCACTGCTCTCTATTCATGGCCGATTTTAGACCAAATGCCTTTCAGCTGCTAACAACCTAGTCACACTGAATGACACATTTCTCAAAGAGGTCTCCCCTGATTACTGAACACTGTTTAGAAAATGGCAATTTTAGGGCCGGCTCATTGAGAAGGAAGCATTTGATTAAAAACCTGAAGACAAAAATGAACTATGTGGCTATCTGGGGAGAACATTCCAGGCAGAGAGAAAAGCAAGTGTGGAAAGGATTCTGCCTAGTGTGTGGCCGGTGTGAAATGAGCAAGAGGGAAAGTAAAAGAAAAAGTTCAAGAGCCCAAAATAAGATAGGCTTTAGGAGAAAAAAAATCAGCTGCTAGTTAAGTCCAGGCTAGAATTTGGTGAAAAATTGTGAAGCAGCCAAACACCTGACATAGAGTCAGCAGCTCTGGGTTAAGGATGGACCAACCATGAATGGACTGTGTCATCTGGGAGGACCAATGGGTCTGACTGGCTGGTGACAGAACACAGGAGCCAGAAATGGGAGGTTAGGATGGAACGAAAGAGCCTGAGGGCCAGACCCAGGGGTTTTAGGAGCTTGGCATCTAGAAGCCATCGAGGAAGTCAGAAAGCATTCGATTATAATTAAGATGATGACAGAGACCTTCCAGAGGGAGCCAAGAAATTAATTTTTTGATCTAAATATAAGCAATGATACTTTATGTATATAATGGGATGTTCACTATCAGGCATGTCACCTCTGTCATCAATAAGAAAAATGAAATGGGAAAGACAGGGCAATGGAAACGGGGCTAGCCCATTTTTAAGCTGTAGTTATTTACAAGGCTTCACGATAAGTGAATTTAAGAAACAAGCACCAGACTGACCCAAGAACAACAGAGAACTGTGGGGGTCCAAAGAGTTTCAAAGGACACTAGTTCCATTTCATTTTACCAATGAGGAAAATGAGGTCCAGAGAAGGAAACTGGCTGAACCAAGAGTACACAATGAAGTGGAGAGTGAAACTGGGTCTCTCAATGCAGAAACACTCTCTACCAGTGGGCAGAAGATTAAATGCATACCCCTAGGCCTTCCCTGTAAGGCACAGTGCAGAGAAAATCCTAGAGGCCCATATTACGACATGAATAACAAGTATGATTACAAGGTATGAGCAAGGGTGCCTTGAGAGGGAGAGAGTCCACATGATTAATCAAATTCCTATATTCAAGGACCCAGAGAGGAGCTCCGAGGTCATGAAACGGCCACTCCACCCTGATTTAAAGACAGCTAGCTTCCCTGCATTTATTGGTTGTTTCAGTTGGCTAAATGAGGCATTTTGATTTAAGGGTTGACGTTTGAACGAAACATATGTTGACATTAGTATTTCCAAAGAGATACTATATGAAGAACAGAGTCTTGTCAATAATTAAAGGAAAAACACGACATTTAAATGATAGTCATATAGTGACAAAAACCCCAATGTTATCACTGAATAGTTTCATTCTTTGCCTCTCTCCCCTACATGGTTCTTGTGGCCATAACTGACACATTGTGTACATTCTTTTAGAGTCCTTCTGATGCTCAGTCAATGACCTAATTCACAGAGGGGAAACTGAGACACACAAGAGCTAGTGATATTAACAATAATCAGGAAGTTAGTAAATGCTGGAAATAGAAACTGTCCCAGCACAGCTAGAAAGAGAATACATTTTAGAGTCCAATAATACTGGGCTGTCAAACCACTGCTCCACTGAATAAGCTGGGACAAATTAGCCAATCTTTATGAACCTCAGTTTACTCATCTTTCCCATAGGATTTTCTCACCATGCTGCTCTGAATTAAATAAGACTCTATGAATAGGACATCCTGTCAGGAACAGGTATATACCCAGAGGTTAACAGGAGAGGCTGCTGCTTCTTCCTTTCACCCACTTTCTGGTTCCTTAGCGACTACCTTTTTTCCTGATCTCACAGGGATATCCTTCACCAACCCCCAAGTCATCTTTGTCACCATCGTCTTCATCATTTCATTTTATTTTTGTATGGCCCAACTAAGTCAAGCAACACACATTCTATTTCAACATCCAAGCAGTGGTGGAGAGAGAACTCAGAGCTCCACAACCACCATTTGTCTACACATGGCCTCCATAATCAAGTCAACAAGTAAAACAACAACGCTGCTGGTTGTGGGAGTGCTGCCTGTGCCAGGCACAAGTACATACAATAAGCCACTGACTTCTCAGGACAAACCAGTAAGGTTGGCATTATTATTACCCCATTATACATACAGTTGAGAAAACTGAGCCACAAAGAGCTTAAGTGATTTGGGCAGGTTGTACAACTAGTGAAAAGCAGAACTGGTCAAGTCCAGAGCCTGTGCCCTTGGCCACTATACAACAGTGCCTTCTGCTGTACCAAGGTGATACACATGCAGCAGGGTAAGAAAATCACACACTGTAGCCTTAAGTGCTTTAGCGAGCACTGCAGTAAGTAACTGGAGACATTTTAAAACTCTCTTTGCTCCTCATATCCCATTGAAAAACCAGGAAAAGGGCATTTCTCTGGGCTCCTGTAACCCTGTTCGAATGATAAA
>NW_011888822.1:2632696-2679658 GCF_000151845.1 Pteropus vampyrus | reverse complement strand
ATCGTACTTGCTGAACTCTGGTTTAGAGCACAGTGAACACATACCTGGTACCCTTCCTTCTTAATACTTTCCTTGTCTTAAAGAATTCAGCATTAATACTCACAAGGCAGGTACTTCCATTATTCCATTTTACAAGGTGGAACCTCAGGGGCAGAGAGAGATGCAGCAATTTCTAAGGGATCACACAGCTCCCAAGTTGGAGAGCCAGAGTTCAAACACAAGACAAACTGAACTCTGAAGCATTGTCCCAGATTCCTTGCTCAGTAGTATTTCTAAGAATCGAATTTCAAAATTCCATTTCTTTAAAAGTCTTCCATAATGCAGGCTTAAAAAAACAAAAACTCATTCCAAAGTTCCAACTGCTTTCATGTGAACAAATGAGATTATTTTGCAGGCAAATAACATTAGTCTTTTGACTTTCGGCACCAAGAATGGCAAGGCCAGGAAAAAAAAAAAAAAAGATTCTTCGTGAGATTCATTTTCTCAAGGGAGGGGAAATCCTGGCCATCATCTTACCCTCAATGCCTTGACAAGCAGCTATTAGGCACTGGATGGGTGGGAGACTGAATAGACTCCATGATTGAAGGAGCTTAGAGACCACATACGCAAAACAGACAAAACTCCCTCAAAACGTATTAACTTATCTCTGCTCCATCTTCTTGCCGCTCAATTATAATGACACAAACTACTATTTTTGCCTAAGTTTATTTTTTCCAAAAGTCCCTTGTTCTAGGATTTGTCTTCTTCCAAAGTCTGTCCAAGGTATCTTTCAGAAACTTCAGCCAACAGAAAATTTATGTCAAGATCTTCCACCACAGGGATAATCACAACAGTGCTGGAGTGACGATGACAGAATATGGTCTTGTTAAGTATGTCTTCACTTGCCCCTTCAGTAGTCTGTATGATGAACCTCAATCAAGACTGAAAGATTCAGGTGGTGACCCTAGCAGAGAACAGAGCGAGAGAGGTTCTGGGACTAATAAGAGTCAGTGTGAAGTCACGAAGACCTCGGTTCAGGTCACCCAGCCACTGCCTGCTTTACTTGTCATTCTACATAATGGGGACCATGGCATTTGTATCTCAGAGGATTTCTGGAGGATTCAGTGGTGCCTGTCATGCTAATTAGACCCTCACCTGGAGCAAAACCAGAGTGAACCAGCACAGTAGCAGTGAAGGACCTTTGTCCTTAGTCCTGTCCCTAACAACCTACCCCTTGATTTCTGATTTCTTTTTTCTGAATTCCAAAAGGAGGTGCTGGCTTCCCAATTCATCTCTTAATGATACAATCCCAAAACAGCCACAGGTCTTTCTCTGGTCTGTAATCAATTTGGAGAGCGCAAACAGCCTGCCAGGGCTACTTATGGTAAAAAAGTTTATAAAATAGCGCTGCCGCTCCCCTCTTCGCTTCGTTGTGAGGCCATTTGGTACTTGATGTGTCCCAGAAGAAAGCTCTGTCTGAATCTCTTACTTTGTAATGCTCAATCATTGTCTTCTTTGATTGTGCAATTGAACACATGTGCAGAAGGCGCACAAAACACACACGTCCCATAGACAAATAATCCTAAAGTGAACCCTGGTGTGACCACGCAAAACAAAAGGGGCCCTTGCCACCCTCCCTGAGCCTGTCCCTCAGCATTTTCCCATCCTGCTCCCAAGAAGTAACCACCACCCTCTTTTTAAAAATAATCACTACTTTGCTATTCTTTTAGTTTAACCACCTACATGTGCACTACATATATAAGGTTTTCTCGTTTTTTGAACTTTAGATTGAGGAATATTCTATGTACTCTTTAGATTCTTGCTCTACTTCATGGATCTCAGAGGCACCCAGGCTATCGAGAGGCAGATTCTACTCCCTTTCAACAAGGGGAAATGTTCTATTGTATGACTACCCTATGATGTATTTATCCAGCTTCCTAATGACATGCATTTGCGGTATTTCTAGGTTTGGGCAGTTAGGAAAAGCAATGCCACAAACATTTTTGTACACTTCTCATGGTCCTCCTACATCTGAGTTGCTCTAGGGGACATATACAGGGGTAGGGCTACTGAATCAACTTGACTAAATATTGCCAAACTGTTTCCAGCAAAATATTAGAGTACCTGGCATTCATTTCCTGGCTAACATCTGACACTGTCAAAATTTTTAATATCTGATTATCTGGTACATGTTGTGAGATTATTTTTCAGCTTTGTGAATGTATTTACAAATAGTCAAATGCACAAATCTAAGGAGATTGGGTGGTAAATTTTTATATTATACCTATGTAATCATCCTCCATATCAAGATATATAATACTTTTATCACCAAAGAAAATTTCTTCATAGCATTTCTCATTCAATATACCCCTCCACCCCACTATTCTGACTCTTATCACTAGATCAGTTCTGCCTGTTCTTGAACTTTACATAAATGGAACCACACAGTACGTGTCCTTTTGTTTTTTGTGTAAATCAAGCAGTTAATTATTTTTAATTGCTGAGTAATATTCCACAGTATGAATATACTACAACCTGTGTATTTAGGCTTCCACTGGCGGACATTTGGGCTGTTTCCATTTTGGGTCCATAATCAACAAAGCTCCCGTGTACAAGACTTTTTGTGGACATTTCTCTTGGGTATCCACCTACATGTGGAATTGCTGGCTTGGAGGGTAAGGCATATGTGTAACTTTGGCAGAAATGGCCACATGGCTTTCGGAAAGGCTGAGCCATCTGCGTATCCACAGCAGTTGTCACAGAGTTCCAGGAGCACCAGGCCCTGGGGCTGGTTTCTTTTTACAGCATGTAACTGTGGCCAGTGATGCAAGAGCGGTTGTATAAGATAAAGCCTACCCACCGCTTTCTAAGGGATTCAGATTGCTCCTGGTCCAGAGTCTCTTCCGGGTTATTTTTGATTGTAGAAACCTCTCAATTATAGCAGGCGGGATATGGGAAAAAGAACAGATGAGGAGGCACCAACTCTTACCACCACATGAAAATGCTTGGCCAGGTAGTCGTTTTTCAAATTTACCACATTTCTTCCCTTTCTGCTACATGCCTCCATTGACTTGGGCTGTTCTATGACTTTGTCTGTAGATTTGGGGAGTTGATGATGAGTTTCCCAGGGCAGGAGAAAAAATGGGTGGAAAATATAGCAAAAATAAGCTTGGTGAATAAACTAGCCAGTTAGGGAAGCTACTCTGCAAAGGTACTTGTGATCTTCTCATAGTCTCAACTTTCACTGCAGAGCATTCACAACAAAAGCTTGCAAGAGCCCCTTTTTGTGACTAACAGAAGGGTGTTTTCAGGTGATAATTTATTGGTGCTTTCACTGATAGCTTTCTAAGAAGAGCCTGGGGAGGAAGGACCGGAAGAAGAGTCATCTCACTCTGACTGGTGTCTGAGGCAATTTCTAACTGTCCCCTTCACGAATCTCTCTGCTCACGAAGTGGTACATTCAGCGAAAGATGGAAGTGATGGCGAGGAGGGGAATAGGAAAGGAGGGACCAACAGTCAAAGCTCAACAACAAAACGATCACTACTAGCAAACTTCCTTTAAAAAAAAATGGGTCTTTCTTAAATAATCGACATGAGCGAATGGTTAGTGTTCCAACGCCTTCTGACAGTATTCTAGAATATGTACACAAAAGCCTGGTGGGTTTTCTTTGGGTGGCTACTATGAAAAGTAATAGAAAGTAGGTAATCCAAAAACTTGAGGGGAATAAAACGCTTTTTAAGTGGCATGGGATATAGTGTACACTTCTTGGCATTGGTCAGTTGGGTAAAACTACTTATAAGAGAAGGCCACATTTCTATACCGATTCACATACACTTTGTGCATGTAAGTTGTGGATACAAGTAAAATCGATTTTTTAAAAATCAGAATGGACTAAGTTCTTCGGAACCAATATTTTTATTTGGCTTGGCTACTTTCAAGGGCTGGTTTTTGTAGACAAAAAACACTGTAAGTAACTGAGTCAATGCAGTGAATAGGACTCACAATTTCTCCCTAAATTTTCCTCTCCTGTGGATATTGGTGGTATAAATAAAATATCTGATTAGATACATTTTAGTGCTTTCATCTATTAGCTCAATAGATAGGCAAGACCAGAATCAGTGGCGAATCACCTCTCTCTATTCTATTTGTATTTCTCCATGGCTCTCAAGTATGTAAAAATCACAATTTACACAGGAAAATGAATGTAAGAAACAGCACTTTATTTTGCCAAGAGGTTTCTAGGTATCTCTCCTCAGCATCAGAGAAACAATGTTGCCGAGCTCAGAGTCTCAAATATGCTACATCGCTCACCACCAGATATCATCACCTATACTGGTCCTACTGGAAATCCTACGTTCCCTTCTCTGCCTAGACAATCTCTATGCACTCTTTAGGTTTTAATGGTCACTCTGTCTGAGATGCCTTCTGTAAGCCTCCGAGTCTGAATTGAATCTGCTGCTCCCCATTCTATAATGTAATTACATGCTTAATCATGTCTCTCTCAAGTCTATAAACTCAGTGAGGGCCGGTCCATGTCTGCTGTGTTCTCTATGCCTAGCTTCATGGTATACTTAGATTAGGCACTTAATAGCCATGCACAAAAGGAACAAGCACTGCTCTAAGAACCTCTGAACATTTTAAAGGTAAGAAGACCAAAACATGATCAGGAAAATGTCTTTGGAAGGGTATGAACCTGCATGCCAGCTAGGGAGGTGCACCCGAGATCTCACAGACAAACTGCTGTGAGGAGCCTCGCCAGCTGACAGCCTGTAGCTGCTCTGCCTTCAGGACAACGACAGTGTTCACATGGACGTCACCCTGCTGGGATGCTCCCGCCAAAGAGACTACACATGGTGGGGAGCCAGGGCTGGGCCACTCCTGCCCAACATAAATCTCCTCTCATAGGCAGTTTTGACTCTGGGGTTCTCCAATGGCCTGGCCGAGACTTTCTTAGCGCTGCCTTCAGCCAGTCCTCCTGTCTCAACACTTGTCCCACCTACTCCTGCTTCCTCTCCTCTTCATTCTTCACAGGCAGTCCCTCCCTGCCAAAAAAAAAAAAAACTCTTCTGCACTTAAAATTCCATTTTGGGGTTTGCTTCACAGAAGACCCGAAAGACCAAATGCCAAGGATGGCTGGCTGGTGTGACCAAATTACTCATCCCCATTTTAGCTTAAGGTACATATAAGATTCTTCCTATTAATAAAACACTCACTATATGAGAAATTAATATTCTTAGATATGACTCCCAGAGCTGATAAAATAAAAGCCAATACTGAACTGTAACAAAAATCCATATTGATTTTTTTCTCTTTACACATCTCTACCATCATTCCCAAGCCAGAGATTCTGTGAAGGGCATGATTATTTATATCCCATCAAATTAACAGGTCATTCAAAGCCCTCACAGGGACCTTCAACAGAAAATGCTTCTAGTTCCAACTTCAAAAGTTTGTGGGGTTTTTTTTTGTTTGTTTTTTTGTTTTTTTTTTTAGCTACCTCAATGTTCATTCTCTTTTGGAAAAATGACAGAAGTGATGAGGTTTATCAAAATGGAAGTCAGCAACAGCTCAAGAACAGAAGGCAAAATCATGTTTCCAAGACATCACCCTACTCCTTTGTCTTCCCAAGCAAAGCAAAACCCTAGTTAGTGGCCTTTAGTGTTTTCCACCCTTGCTATGAGCTTAGAGAACAACGACCTTCTTGACAGAGGAAGCAGAAAGAGCAGATGCACAGGCTGGAAGCGGTAACACAATGGGCAGGCTGCATGAAGAGGGAGGCAGTATTTCACCTCCCTTCTATGTCCCTGAGGGCTGGCCTGTGTCTTAATCAATGTGGCAACCCTGTGAGTGCACAGAGTAGACATGTACCATTTTTGCTGAACAAGTTGGTGAACTTCTTTTGTAGGTAATTATTTTTTTAGGTCTCCTCTGAGTTTTCCATTAGAAGATAGGGTTAAAACCATATCCCTGCCACACCCCTACCAGTGGCAAGTAAAGTATCCCTACATATTACAGCCTTTTAATGGGCAATTGTGGCTAACAGGGAAGGATAACACGATTATGCCAGCACACAGCTCACGAACCAAATGATCACTATGCCGTGAGTTTACTGAGATGTGGGGATCTGAGAGCTAAAGGAAGCTTACTGCTTACCTTTAACATATGTAATCTCCTTCAACTATCACTGTAGAAATAAGAACACACTGATCTACTCGATTTCCATAGCTGGTGGGGTGCTTCCTCTCTGGATGAAGAATAGGTACTTGTTTTGAAGATTCTACAACTCTTTCCGGTGTATTTGTTTTAAAATAGAAAGAATAGTCTGGGGGAAGGAAGATCTATCCATCATCTCCTACATTTCAAACTCCAAAATTCATAATCTTCACTATGGACTGGAATTTCAAGAAGGAATTTAATCAATAGAGTGTTCAAGGAGATCTTTTGGGAAAGGAGCTCAGAATACACAAGATGTTGTCCACAACACTAGCTTTCTTAGCATTATAGAAGCTGCCCAGAGTACAGTGCAACTTCCCTACCCTCCAAAACCCCACTATTGTGACCAACATTGAAACACAAATGTACAGACAGAATCAGTTTTGACAAAGGTGTCTTGCTCCCTAGGGGAACTGTCAAAGGACCTACGTCCTAGCTTTGTGAGAGATCTGCTTCAGAGACACAAACCAAAGTTGAGAAGAAGCAAAGGAAACTTCCTACAACGAAAACCTTTACGGTGTGCTTCCAGTCACCCTTTTTCTCTACTGTCACTAAGTGTATTATTGTTACCTGCTGCATGACTTAACAGTTATAAGAGCAGAACAATTAATCCAAAATCCCACTTGCTTCAACTGAACACTGACAACTGGTTTTAGTTTCCCGGAGACAAAGGGAGGGAAGATGTTTGTTAAGCTCTGCAGAGTTAGCTAATGTCAAAAGACAATTCTCTCAGAAAGGTGTGAAGGCGTTTTATCACAGCCGTGGAGATGAAGGGGAGATTTATTATGGTTACTAATGCTATTTCTGTCAATGTCTTTGGAATTCTAATTAGATTATTAAAACTTTGCAAGTCATTACATTACATCTAGAATCCACCCCTCCCTGCAACAAGGGTACTTTTGAAATTAGAGGATCTTGATGTCATAGGTAATGATGTATTACCAATAATAAAGTTGCAGGAAAAATTCTCCAATAAAAACCAGTTGGGAAAGACAGAATCCATTTATCTTACTTTCTCTGCCAGTTTTATGCCTGAGGATAAGACGTCTGCTGCACAGAACAATGGCCTAGCATTTTCCATTCAAGTAGCTGATGATGCTTGCTCACATGCAGCCAAGTTTAATGACTTGTCACGGCTACTTAAATTTTTTCCCCTAAATCTGAGAGGCAAATCAAGAAATGTATAAATTAAAAGATACTTGAAAGAAGAATATTTTTTGAAGAGATATGAGAAGAGTGGCAAGTTCAACGCACATGAATGGTACATCTTTGGGCATTTTGATTTATAACATAGGCATTCGAAGTGGAACCTGAAAAGAAATAAATTGCTTACTGTTAACCCAGATCCATTTGTAGGTAATAAATGGGCGTGCTCTTACCGATCAAATAATGGCGCTAATGCCCTTCAACATCAGTGGATGAGAAATGAGTGTCACCCTCTGTCCTCTGCAAGATAACCCCATTTCTTCAGGTAGAGATCTTAGCCCTTCACCTCCCAGCAAAAGGAAGTGTATGTGGCTTACTTACCGTGATGTACGACACCCTTCAACCCATGGATAATAGGATCCAGTGCAGAATTGTCCCTTGGACTGACCTACATGTAAAGGAAACATGATTGGTTAAATCTATTCTGGCAACAGACACAACAGTCTCAGTTTAATCTTCTAAAGAGAAGGAGGGAAAAATAGATGTTATCTAGCAAGCTGCTTAGGTCTCACATATACCATGCCTCTTGCCAAACATAGGAGATTTATGACGTAATAAAATCAAGTGAGGAAGTCTAAATCAAAAGAGAGAACTTCTCAGAATGCATGAGAACAGGCGAGCAAAATTTTAAAAGCAATGGCAAGACTACACAGTCCTAGCAAAATTTTAAAAGCAATGGCAAGACTTTCTTCTTGCTTTGTTTTATTAAAAGTAGACCCTGATCGGCTAAAAAAAAAATCACTGAAAGTCATCAAAGAACAGTCCATCATTGACTGAATATTTCAAAACCTTACTGTGACTGTGTTTATTTCTCTTCCTTTTTAGAAAATGGATCTGTTCTGGGCCAGCCTACTCTTGTTCTAAGGACCCCAGTCTCTTGTGCCTTATCACATACTTATAAAGAGCATTTCTAGAGTCACTCAAAGGAGGAGAGAACAGAGGAGAGGAGAGGAGAGAGGAGGGCTGGAGAAGGGAGGAGAGCAGCTTGAAGATACAGTGTCTCCCACTTCCATTTCCTTCTGGGGTTTTTAATCTCCCCATAAGTCAAGCCTCTTTGACCTTGACCCTTACCCATTCTTTCTCTTAACTTTCTGATACTAATCAGCATAAATTCTCATTCTTGCCCTCTCTAGAAGATTAAAATTTCACCAGCACATTATAATTTGGGTTTTTAGGTACTTTTTTTAGACACATATTGAAATATTTACAAATGAAATGAGATGACTGAAATTTGCTTCAAAATAATCCAGCAATGAATAGGAGGGGAAACCAACAGGGTGTAGATGTAACAAGATTAATCAATCATTTATGACCTTGGGTGATGAGTATTGGATGGGTAATGATACAATTTTCTCTATTTGTGTTAAGTTTAACTTTTCCCAAATAATGAGTTTTTCAAAATCCATCATCTGTGGTCAGCACAGCTCCTGAGCTTTTTTTCAGGGATGGTATTTACATTTAATCTGCTTTTTAACAAAATGAAGTTGAGCTATCAACGAACCTTTCCATGTGTTGCAAGACCCAACCTGATGTTTACTAGTTAATCCAGAGTATTCCAAGGCCATCTTAGGTTAAATTTTCAGGTAACTGAAAAATTTCCACACTCCTTCCTTCTTTAGTCTCCCTGTTGGGTTTCCGGTTAGCAATCTGATAATAACCTGTACTTCATACATTTCTTTCTTCTGCCTCAGCATCTCCAGGTTAGAGCTGTGGTTCTCAAGTGAAGGCAATTTTACCTGTGTCCCACTCCCCACTCACACCCCTTTGGGGGACATTTGGCCATGTTAACAGACATGGCTGGTTGTCACGAGTAGGGGTGGAGAAGGAGGGGCTACAAGCATTAGGTGGGTAGAGACAGGGCTGCTGCTAAGCATCCCATAATGCCTAGAATAGCCCCCACAGCAAAGGATTATCTGGTTTAAGATAATGGTGCAGAAGTGGAGGTGGAGAAAGCTGCGTTAGATGCTCAGTTAGTAAAAAGTGATTACTACTAATGTCCAGAGCCCCAAGTGATAATTCAGACTCGAGGATCATAATGTATGGTGTTATGTTTATAGATTAATAAAATGATGTGGGATTTGGTCCTGCATTGTAAACACTACAGGCATGTGTGTGTGTGGCGGGGGGGGGGGAGTGGGAAGAATCAGTGATTAGGAACCCAGTGTATCAGATCACAATGGTGGAATTCTAAGAGTTGGCATGGGTGTACATCCAAATTGCCTAACAGAAAGCTCAAGCCAGAGTCCAACACACAAGTTTAAGCACAAAAAAACATTCTCCAAGGGCAAACAGCCTTGGAATATGCTAAAATTAAACAAAAAATCATATGCGTACCATAGCAAATAACTGATCACAAATTTTAAAACATGGTCAAAAATGCAATCACAGCTCAAAAATAAAGATAGAGTCTACCAGTAAATGAGGCCGAATTTCAAAAGTGACAGAAACAAGAGCCCAGAGAAACAGCCTATCTCAAACTTAAGTTACAGACAAAAAGATGGTCTCTCTTCTCCCTTCTCCAGATTGAGTTTGGTAGAGATATTAATGTCAGTTTAACTACCTGTAGTTATTCTAATATTTGTCGGAAATGGCAAAATGGCCACAAACTTCCTGCTACCCCTGTCACCTGCAGCTTTGCAATTTATTTTGCCACTCCTCCCGTCAAGAGTGCATATCAACTTCTTCACTCTTTGAAACTGGGCTTGACCACGTAACTTGCTTTGGTTAATGCGACATTAGCGAACATGATGCAGGGAGAAGCTTACATAGGATTTGAACACAAGTCCTGCGTAATTTTTGAAATCCTGAAACCACCAGGTGAACAATCCCAGGCTAGCACAGTGGAGGATGAACGACCATATGGAGCAGACACAGGCCGACCCAGCTGAGGTCGTTTCAGATCCACCAGCCTTCCAACTACCGTGGGTCCAATTAAGACCATCCAGCCTCAGATGAACCACCTTCAGTCCGCAGACACCAGTCAAATAGGCACCGACAGGAAGAACTGACCAGTCAATCAATGGAATCATAAAGTACTTAAATAATTTTTTTTTAGGTAATTGGGATCATCCATTCCAGAGCAAAATTTAGCTGTTAGAGAGTTTCTGTGAGTGTGTAGAAATGGAGGATGGGGGACAGGCTATGATATCAGTAATTTTCTTAACCAATACACTTTGCTCATGGTTTGTCTTAAAAGTTTCTTAGTGACATTCCATGTCACAAGACACAGCATTTGCTGTCAACCTGATCAATTCACGTGCTTCTCCAAAACTGTGTTACCCCTCCCTCTACCACGACAACATTTCACAGATGCTCTGATTTCCGATTCTATCTGCAAGGGAATGTTTTGTTGTCAGGGGAACCCTTTAATGCATTTAGTCTTATTTGATGATGTGAAAGCTCAATAAAAGTGTTCCTAATCCTCCATGACTTATACCCACAGATAACATTTGTAGCCCATGCAAGAAAAAAATAACCAGAAAACCTAATCTAAGTTCACTTTTTAATCACTTCTGACAATTTCTCTGAGTCTGATTACTCAGGCCTGGTCTTATTGGAGCTCAAGGGTCTGAACCCAGATTTGAAGCAAGCCCATAAATGAAAAGCCTTCTACAATGCCCATTCACCTCCATGGCCTTCTAGTGCTGGTTTATATTGCTGAGGTTGAGAAGATGGGTGAGGAGAAAGGAAGAGAAAAATGGAGATTACTGACTGGTCGAAGTAACTTAGTAATAATAGCAAGCTCGTTCTCTAGTTTATATCTCGGTTCCCAAACTCAGGGTGGGAATCCAAATAGCACGCTACTAAGTGGGTTTGTTCGGTGAGGCACAACCTTAATAGAAAAAACAAACGAACAAACAAAAAAACTCCCTTCCACTCACTGTTCTATCAATTGGCCACTTTAAAACAATTTATGGGCATAAGCTAAGCAATTCAGTCAGCTTTGAAATATGCTTACAATAAACAAGGCTGTTTTAAGCAACCTGTGTTTACAAATTCTGGTCTCTGTCCAGGGTATAGGAAGCAAAGAGATAGGGAAAAAATAGAATTCTGAGCCAGAGATGAACTCTTGGAGCTTCAATGTCCCCATCTGTAAAATGGAGATACAATCTTATAATGTTGTTATGAGGAATAATGTGGTTATAAGGCTGTTGGTCATGTTATGAAGGTCAGAGTATAATGCTGAGTACAAATGCATGTTCAACAGTGGTAGATATGATTGGGCAACAACTTGACCCAAATGCTCAAATCTAAATCAATGTCAGACAACAACATATGTATTCCTGAACTTCTCAACGTGCTTAGCTCTAAAAGTAATGCCTACTTGAGTTCGAGTTTCGAAAAAAATCCAAGTTATGTTTTATTTGACATCCGCTCAATTTCATAATATGCTACTCTTTTAAAAGCCACATGTGTGTTGCTGGCTCTTGAGATTTGCTTCCCTGAACTGTAAGATCAAAGGAGTAAAGCAGTAATACCGAGAAGGCAGCAATTGCACAAATGAGCTTAAAATGGACGAGAAGAAACGGTCACCCCCTTTCCCTGAAGAGTTTATGCTCTCATTGCAAAACTTAGCTTCTGGGCACTTCAGCTTTCATGGCATTAGTCATCTTCAAAAGGATGGCATACAAATGCGACATAGGGCCCTAAGTTAAAGCTTTTAAGTGTTTTTAGACATAACCAAAATACATATACTCATTAGTGATACAGGAAACCATGACACGTAGGTTTGGGAAAAAGGCTGAATTTATATAAATGCTGATAAAATCTAAACTTCGTAATTTTCTTTTCAAATAACAGCACACCATAAGGATTCAACCAACTATCAAATTAATAACCAAGTTATCAATAATCTCTAGAGATGTTTCTATAATCCAGGCTCTACTGGAGGGTCTGTATTTATTCATGCTTGAAGCAAAATGAAATAAAGGCAGTGAGGCCTCATTAGACTGCATGTGACTGAGTTCAGATATGTGTTGCCATTTACTTTTCCTGTCCACCGTGCCACTTGGCCCTTGACTTGGATCATAATAATATTCAATCTATCAAGTGCTGGCCATCTGCTAAATAGGATGGCTGAGACAACCTACTTGCCTTGAATCCGGCATTGCCAGCTGCTCCTATGGTCCTATAAACGTCACATCCAGCCAAAATCCTCTTGTGAGAAAAAAGATTTATGTCTGCCGAGGGTGAATGGCTACACCATTAACCACAGCTACATAGGAAAGTAACAAACAGCACGACTAGAGAGTCCACGGGGCCCTTCTGAATTGCAGAGCCGATGGCCTATCCTCGCTGATAGTTAGCAGATAACTCCGTATTCAGAAGCTAAAGTGTCTTATTACAACGAAGTTAGGCACTTTTCATCCGATCTGATTTCAGATCTGATTTTCCTCTCCTTCCATGGCTCTTACCTGAAGTGCCTTTGTAGCGAGGATGCTGCAACTTCTTTCATTCTGACTTCAACACCTATCATTTGCCAGATTTGGGTTCAAGTTGCTGTCAAGAATTCCCTGGCACAAACCATTTATATCTTGGATACTTTCCCACAACTATATTTCAGTTAGCCCTTACCCAGAGACAGAGCACACTCCAGATTCCTTTATTAACAAATTAAACACTTGTCAATAATTTAGGCAATGTGCCTATGTACAAGACAATAACAGCATCAAACCGCTAACCTCTGATCTATACTGAAAACATCATTCTTTTAATGAATTTCCTTTTTCATACAAATAAAAGCCTATTGTCTCACTGTTTCTAATATGCAAATTTCTTTTTTCCTTTTTGATGTCCCAACAACGTTTTCTATTCTCTCCCAACTGTCTCTTCCTCAACGAGATGACAAAAAGCAGAATCAGAGGTGCTGGTACATTAAGCATCCCATACTGCCTGGAATAAAGCCAGAGAGGAAAACAGAGGTGCAGTTTAGAGTATGGCATGGCCAAAGAAAAAGGGGCTCTGCAGAGCTGTAGGGCTCTCCATGAAAGGAAGGATTTCAGTCTCCTAATCAGCTAAAGGCAAGAAACTGAGAGTAACCTCCTGGCCAGGGGCCTTGGTTTAGCTTTGAATAATGAATTTTCAGCATCATGCTTTTAGCCTAATCTCATAGATGTGCAAAACATGACACAGGCATCTCACAGGAGAAGAGCTCCTCTCAGAGGGGCAGGCTGTGGCCCCCTGTCATCATCCATTTTCCAGCACTTTACAGCACACACTCCTGGGGCTGGTTTCCACCCACAGATGAGAAAACTCTGAACTCCTCAGCTATGGGATAGGATTAATATGAAAAGGCAACACAATTATAAATGCTAATAGGATTCACCCTCCCCCCTTCAAACTGAGCCTAAGCACTGACACGCTTACTTACTGTTAATTTATAATATTAGTGGAAAATAGTCAATTCACGAGCTATTCATCTCAAGAGAATTGAGGTTCATGGTCAGAGAAGGCCACGGAGGAAATGAATTGAATGCTCTTGGTCTACTTAAAGTGACCATTCCCTATCCCTCTAACCCCCACCTCTCCAGAGTATTTATTATTTAATTGTCAGACTTGGCTTAGAGAAGCCTATTACTGGGAACACACACACACACACACACACACACACACACACACACACACACACACAGAGCAGGGTGACAGTGAGGCCCAGTAGCAAATCGGCACGACTGCAGATCTTGCCAGCAGCAGGCTTGCCTATTGTCAATACAGGCAACTTCTCATTTTCAGCAGGATCAAACTGTCCTGGACTGGGTATGCAATGCCATTTCCTCTGGCTTTGGACTCACTCAACACTCAATTTCAAAGCCAAAGCAGAAGAGAGGGAGGGAGTAGGCAGGTTGGGGCACCTGGCAAATGAAACTTTCACAGGGGCCCGCATAGTGATTTTTGTCCTTTGTCTTTTTAATGCATTGTGTTTCAGAGCCAAGAAGGTAGTGGGGGAAGCCTTTACAACAGTTCAAGACAGAGTCCCAGAACCTACCTGTCCTACTCCTGCCAGTCTACTCAAAGTAAAGGTTGCTCCTGAATTGAAAAGAAGCAAAAAAAAAAAAATAATAATAATTCAGCCTAGCAAAATACAACCTAGAGTCTTAAGCTACAGAGCAAACCACTTCACACAGATATTGTCATGACCTTTGAATTAAAAAAAAAAAAAAAAAGTATGCGATCTGGGGACGCCTGGGGCACGGGAAGCTTATTTCAGGTTCAGAGACTAGCCTGCAAGTGTCTCTCAATTCAGTGTGGCAATGCTAGACAACTTTGACTTTCTATCGTTAATAATCTGGCCATGCACTGAAAAGTCCCAACAATATCAAAGGCTTAGGGGAGAAAGCAGAGCTGACTCTTTCCACACGTAGCAAGTGACTTCAACCAAAACACATTAGACGTGAACTCTCGCCCTTGCTTTATCGTTCCCCTGAAGCGAAAAGCTGCTCAGGGCACTCCATTTACAAAAGATTCAGAATCCAAAAAGCACTGTGTGGGGACTGCTTTAAATCTCTACCATGTATGCAGAAAGAAAAATATAAGAGACAAGGTATATAGGATCAAAGGGGTCACCAGACTGTTCCTTCTCTTGAAAAATTTTTTCCTTAGCAGTAGGTAAGGTCATCACTTTGGATATAACTAAAGTTTAGTAACCAAGCATCCAAATGGCATTATAAGGGATGGGGCAAGACTGTGTAAGTATCATGTAGGTATTAAAATATTAAAACAACTTTGCTTTTCTTATGGTTGTATAAAAAGATGACAGGGAAAAAATGGTATGGTGTCCTTAGTCCGAATCAAAAACCTAGCTCTTATATTCATTCACTCAACCAATATGCACTGAGTGCGCCTACTGCACGTGGTGGTGGGCTGGCTCTAAGAAGGTTCCCGGTGATCCCTGACTTCACGTATTCTAGCCCTTGTGTAATCTCCTCCTTTGGGGGTGGGCTGACCTAGTGGCTTCCTTTTAGCCAGTGGCATGTGGCAAAGGCAAAAGGAAATCACTTCTGTGATTAGGTTACAAGAAATTCTAACCTCCATCTTGCTAGCAGACTCTCACTGCCTACTCGGCTTGCGCACCTTGATGAAATGAACGGTCATGATAGAGAAGCCCGTACGGTAAGGGAAATTGAAGTCTCTGAGGAACTGAATTCTGCCAACAACTGAGTGAGCATGGAAATGGATCCTTCCCCATCTGAACTTTCAGATGAGACTCCAGCCCTGGCTAACACCTTGATTGCAACCTCATGAGAAATCATGAAGCAGAGGACCTACAGAATCTGTGAGATGGTAAATGTGTGTTGTTTTAGCTGTGAAGCTTGCAGCAATTTGTTACACAGCAATAGATAACTACATGCCAAGAACTGGGTGCTGGGATATGACACTGAACAAATCACAGTGCTGTTCTTCTTTACAGAGCTGAGAGTGCAGTTTTAGCTCCCACAGAGGATGAAAGCCCTGGTTTCCACTGAGACTACACATCACAATTTTCCTCACACTGGTGTGTCAGCTATTAAAAGCCAGTTCCCATCCTTCTGAATAAATTCTTAACCCTCACAGACCTGAGCTGCTATGGTACAGCACAACTTCTAGAGTTTGAGGGAAAACGATATGTTTAGAACCTAAGCTCCAACCAGGAAAAGGCAAAAGTAATGAGCAAAGCCCCAATGATGCAAATAAACATGGATAATTCTGGGACAAAGAGTTTTCAGTGGCTTTTATGTTTAAACAAACATAGAAAACCAATAAATATCAGCATCAAACCTAAGGCCTTTTTAATGACAGCTGTTCCAGGGCAGGGTGCATAGCAAAATGCACTGGCGTGACCAGCTGTTACTTCTAATTTATAGCAACCAAGCTAAGTGCAAACTAATTACACACTCCAACGCTTTATTTTTTGGAGGGGGTATTTCTATTTTGTGCTTCCTTTGGAACACTGAATGATTACATCCATACATTTCTCTCTGAAGATTGATTAAGTATCAGTCCACTCTTCTAGGCAATACCTCACAGGGCACTCCCTATTCCAAACCAGGCATGCATGTGAGGGCTTTGATGCCTGATACTATGAGAACTTCTGCTCTCTCTCACCGTACTCTGAAATCAACCTGTTAAGTCATCTAAACATACTATGTCATCCACCGACAAACCAGAGAAAATTGTTTTCACTAGACATTGTTAAAACTGCTGGAGTGTCTGATTTAAGAGCCTTAGGTAAGCAATGTTTGGGGAGGGGGGGGATGCAAAAAAAGATTATCTAAGTGGACAAATGTCTTCAAATCCACAAATTAGGGAGATTCCTCTCAAGTAAGTGGTAGTCTAAACAAACGCCAGCCCCATCTTAGGAAGGACACAGATTAATGCTAACTGAATGGTTTGGTTTTGTATTTAAAATGCACCTGAGTTCAACAGAGGATAAAATTAAATGGCAACGAAGAAAGACAAAAATCTTTCCCAACAGGCCTTGATTGATAGAATGTGCCATGTGTAGCGGAACAAAATGGAAAACCAGAAAGTTTGTTCCCAGCAATCATTGCCTCACTGGGCCAACTTTCTCTCCTTTGAGAAAATAATATGATTTATTCAAAGAGCATGTAGTCTACTAACTCATGCTCAGGATCTTTCAATTCCTTTAGCAGCTCAGTTGGAAAAAATGGCCCCAGTGAGGGAGGTATAGGTAACGCTTAAGTA
Source organism: Pteropus vampyrus (assembly GCF_000151845.1). Classification (NCBI taxonomy): domain Eukaryota; kingdom Metazoa; phylum Chordata; class Mammalia; order Chiroptera; family Pteropodidae; genus Pteropus; species Pteropus vampyrus. Next base: position 2,662,578 of record NW_011888822.1, on the reverse strand, counting down.
GGAAGAAACATATTTTATAAAAACGGCCTTAGACAATAACTGAGAATAAGGCATTCCTTAGAAAACAATGCGGATGGATCTCCTGTAGTTCAATGTGATGGGCTCATTTTGAATAGCAACTTGAGTCCATAAGGCTGGTGTAGTGGTTAAGTACGGAGTATATGAAACTGGGCTGGTAAACCCAGGTAAAAAACCTCTTCCACGTAACAGCTGTGTGATGACGCGGAGGTTCATTACAATCTTGCTGTGCCTCAATTTCCTCATCTGTAAAATAGAGATTACTCCCCCATAGCCTCATAGGGTCATTAATAAGATTAAATGAATGTTAGCACAGTGCCTAAAACATCCAAGAGAGCACAGTGCCTAAAACATCCAAGAGTCTTTTTAAAAATTTAGCTATAGTCACTCTTTTCACAAAGAGTGTGCCAAACGGGCACACGCAGACACACAAATATACAAAAATAACTCGACTTCCGGATATAGACAGACCAATAGCTTTGGGATCCCAAGCTAAAGTCAACCAATCATGAGACCTCCTCCTGCACCCCAATCTTTTATTTTCCATCTTTCATTTCAATAAAGTGGTACTATCTTTCAACTCAGTAGACCACGCTCCAAACCAAGGAATTATTTTGATTCCTCCTTTTCTTGACACACCCACGTGTGATACATCAGACATTCTGAAAGACTCTACCTTCTAAACATAACTCATATCTGTCCACAGCCTCTCTCCAACTCCTCCATTCTAACCCTAACCTAAACCACCACCATCTTAAACCTAAACAACATCCAACAGCCTTACCTAACTGGTTTCCCTGCTTTCTCTATGACCTTCCACTACCTACTCTACACAGTAATTACACAAGTGATTCAGCCCCTGGCTGTCCACTGCCACCGGAATCGCCTTTAACCAGCTTTAAAAGAACAAAGAAAGCACACAACAATGACAAAACGCTCTTCTGACTGACCAGGGTGTGGCCTGGGCATCTGGATGTTTAAAAGCTCCCTAGGTGGTTCTGAGTGTGAGAGTCACTCAGTTAGAATAATCTTTCAATAATTAAGTTAAACACCAGCTCTCCAAGGTCTGGGCCCAGGTAACCTGCATATTCTTCTTGCCATGATTCCCAAGGTCCACTACAGTCCAGCCCCAGGGGCCTCCTTCTTCTTTTCAAATGTTCTGAGCATTTCACTATCTCCAGGCCTCTGCTCAGCTTCCCCAGTACCTAGAATGCTCCTCGCTCAGCAATTTGCAGGGCAGATTCTCATTCTTCAGATCTCTGCTAAACAGGATGCCGGCAAGGAGCCTTCTCTGACCACGCATCCAAACTGGCCCATTCTAAATATGTGCCAGCTTACCACTCTGTTTAGTTCCCTCCCAGGACTAACTTCTGCCTGTCAATACCTGAAGCTCAGGGTATAGCCCAGGTGGTTGGTGCATCTAAAGTAAATCCAGGCTGGAAGGTCCTCAAATTTTAAGTAGGTCAGAGGTCCGCATGCCCTCCAGTGTCACCCGGGCACCAACCATAATATACCCTCTCTCACAGCACTTACGATACTTCCCTTTACTTGCCTGCTTTTAACACCTACCTCTCTGACCGGGCCCTCAGCTTCCTGAAGGCAGGGATCATATTTTAACTTGATTTTATATTTCCAGTTCCACCTTAGTGCCAGCATAGAACAGACACTAATGAATGTTTTCTGGAAAGAAAAACAGGTGGCTTTTAAAGAAGTGAAAAAGAGGAAAGCAATAAGGGAGAAAGATGATAAAAGAAAACTTTAACCAGAGGATCTAGAGAATTGAAAGAATACTGGGTTTTATGTACAGAGAATCTGATTCAATTCCTGGCTGTGTATTGGCTGTGAGACCTGAGGTAAGTGACTTAATCCTTCTGGGCAACTGTATGATGATGCCTACCTCCTGGATAAGACCTGCACAGGTAAAATGAAAAGATGTGTGTGACAATAAGCATTATATTCCACAGCATACAGACCAGAGAATTATTACCCTGAGGTGAGCTTTAGTTTTATTTTCTTTCGATTAACAACTGAAAAGCGGTATGGAAAAAAAAAAAAAAATCTGGAGGGAAAGGCAAAGAAAAAAAAAAACACAAAAAAACAGTAATGAAGACTGAAGACCGCTCAGGCAAGTTTCTTGCTTTTTGTTCCAAATTGATTAAACGCATGGTTTTCAAAGTCATGCTGTCTTGCTTCGAATCAAAGTTCCGCCACTGACTATGTGTGACAGGGGTCGGGAAACTATGGCCATTGAGATAATCCCGCCCACTGACGTTGTAAATAAAATTTTATTGGAACACAGTGATGCCCATTGGTTTACATGCTGTCTGTGGCTGCTTTTGCCCTATAACAATAGAGGTGAGCAGTTGGGACAGAAACCTCATGGCCTGCAAAGCCAAAAGTATTTACTATCTAGCACCTTAGAGAGAAAATTTGCCAATCCCAGTTTTAAGCAAACAAATTACTTAACATCCCTACACCTCAATTTCCTCAATCTATAAAATGGAGGTTCTAACAAAATTTCCCTCACAGAGTTATTGAGAATGTCAAATGAAATAATCCACATAAAATACTTATCAAAGTACCAGGCAAATATGGCAAATTCAATAAATGTTGATTAAATATTTTTTGTTAAATTATCAGTGCTAAACTCCACCTGTTCATCCGTCTACCCATTCATTAATCCATTCACTAACTCATACATTCAACAGATATTTACTAAGCACCTGCAAGTGTCAATGATTGAACCAGGATATATTTTACTGCAGATATATCTATTCGATGAACAAAAGCTAAAAGAAAAAAAGAAAATGAAATATTCCTGCCCAAAGTGCTCAAAGCCTATGGGCTATGTAATACCGACATGAGTATTAGTAGATATAATATTAGCGCGATGTCAACCAGACTTTGGGTTTGCTTTTATTTGCAGACTAATAGGAAACCCAGTACCTTTCCCACAATAAGCCTTGAAAAATTTGGGGGAAATAGTTGTTTGATTAGTGGTTATTACAAAGGGTCCAGCTACCAAGCAGGGAGGCTTCCGATGATGGCACAGAAACTACCCTAGTTTTATGGCATGGTAAATGAACTGTGTCTATCTGTAAATGTCACATGATGATCACCCAAAATTTAGAAACAGCTTTTCATAGGTGGTATATTAGTCAGATCTTGGTATCACTGCAAAAGTAATTCAAAAAGGCTAAGAGCACTGGGAAATGTGAGAGTTGTTTTAGAATGTTAGATCTGCAAAGTTCTCACTGTTATACAAGGTGCAGTGAAATAATTCTCTTGATAGAACAGTATGGAGAATGAGCTACATAAAGCAGTTTGTTAGCCTGTTTGGAGAGGTCCGCTTTAGGTTCTCAAACTTTATTATAATTTCAGAGAAAACCTTTGTAAAATGTATTTCATGCTTTATTGCCTCCTCAAACATAATCTAAGCCTCGGTAAATGACTAAAGCTGATCCTTTTTGATAATAATTGGGTGACCAGTTTCTAATAAAGCCAAAGTCTCAGGATGTATGCCCCCATGCTAAATGTCACTAGAAGGTAGAGCCCTGGAGAGTTCTCTTGTGAATGTGGCGTGTATACTTCACTGTATGGATGGAGTGACATATAAATTTATTCCTCTGAACCTTCAAAATTATTTCTAAATTACTGCCTGTGAATTACCTTCTCAAGGTTGTCAGGTAACTGGCTCACATGTAAGTTGGGTGCCAATAAGAAGTTTCATTAAGCATCAACTCTAAGATGCAGAGATCCTTAGATTAAAAAGACGCTTCTCCCATAGACACTGAGGCCCTGGATGAATTTTGTGGTGTGATTTACTCTTTCTATTAACTTTTAATTTAGGTATAATATAAAATCTTAAGGAAACAGCTGAATAAACTTTCACAGATGTAACCTCAGTCCAGATGAAGACGCACATTTTCAGTACCCAGAAGCCTCCTTTATGACCCATCCTGCCCTCAGTCTATACCACCATATATAATTAGCGAAATCATTAATTACAATGGTATCATTAATCATATACCAGTCTCCTATATTGTCTGCTTTCACTTATCATTGTATCTGTGAGAGTCATCCATGTTTCAGGTAGCAGTGGTTTGTTCTTTTTTATTGCTATAGGGAATCTCATCATATGAAAACACCGTGATTCATTTATCCACTGATTTGCTGTCTTAGTGGGAAATTATTTCTCTTTCTGTCATATGAACCATCACCAATGTTAACAGAAAGTTTTCAGCCAATAAAGTACATGAGAGTGGGTGCAATGTTTCAGGAATATAGGGAGCATAGAAATGATATTGAATTTGAACTTTATTCAAATGGTACCAAAAGGCACGAGCGATTCTGTGATAGGTTTTCAATCTGTTCCATGACCGGTCAACAGAGCATAATGATCAAGTGCAAGGACTTTAAGAGTCAGGCAGATCTTCAGGTTTGTGTTCTAGCTCCTGTGCTGACTTTAGGCAAGTCACTTACCTCCTTGAAATTCAATTCCCTCAACTTTGAAATAAAGATAGCAGCAATAACCTCTTATAACTGTCATGAAAACTGATAAAATAATCCATTCATTGAATAATAAGTACTCCCAAAATAGCAGTTATTACTATATTCTAATACTATAATATATACAATACGATATACTGGGAAAACTGCTTTCGATATATGTAAACCATGATTGGCTAATTAAAAACATCATAGTAAGCTTATTTGTGAAAATCCCTCTTACTTACATTCTCTCTCACTATTAGAATGTGCCTTGGATTCAATCAATACTGAGCCTGGTACAGTTACACTCTATATAATCTATGCTGGAATTCTTGTATAATAAAGGGAAATTAATAATACTGGCTTCAAGCACATATATAAGTGACATATTAATTCTCTTTTTTGGGCTTAGCTGTCAGTGAAGAGCAAACGTGAGTTTCATAGTTTTTCCTTCATTATCAATCACTTTTTACAGAGTAGTAACCTAACTGCTCATATCCCCAACCCCTTGAAAATCCGTTGGTATTATTCAAAACTACAGAACCAAATTTTAGTTATGGATATGTGCCCAAGCTAAATATTCTTTTTAATTTCCCAAGGGAAAGGGAAATTTTCGTTTGTGATTTTAAGTCATTCGTATTAGTGTTGAGAAGATAAACCAATAGGAGGTTTATCTATGAATTTCAGATATCTGTATACCACCTCCAGTGAAACCAGAAGAAGATGAAAATCCGGTCTGGTTGAAAGTCAGGCCACTAGGGTACAGAATAATCAGGAGGTAGGATGATAAGAGAGAGACAAATGTGATGATAGCCTGAAAATCCATATTTTCCTAATGGCCTGAAAATCTACAAGCTTTGAAAGTGCCTGTGTACAATGGAAACACTCAGTCGAATGTCATTTTAGCAAGATTATGTCCACTCATACGAACCTACGAGTATAAATCGCCATATTTATTTTGGGTTTTAAAAGTTACTTTTTAAATTAACTTAGAATATTTAAAGGTCAGCATTTCTGTTGTTTCCTATTGACTTTCTTATATAACTTAAACAACTGAAGTGCATGAAATCACGAGGCTACTGCAGAAAGAAAGGAGGAAGATGAGATTCAAAAATAGCACAAGATTCTTGTGAGTTAAATAATAACTTCCAAATCGAAAATGCCCCGTGTTGATGAGAAACTTGTCCAACAGGTACAGGCATACTTGGTTAGAGTCTTATTAATCTGGGATAGCCTTTCAAAATAAATACTGGGCATACTTGTTGACCCAGGAAATCTACTTCAAAGAATTTATGCAAAGAAAAAACTTGGGTAAATAAATAAGGGCGCATATTTGTGAATACAACACTTTGGTGTTACTCATTATAGAAAAAAAACTTCAAACTACTAAAAAAAAAACATTAAAAGCTAAGAAGTTAAGTAAATTATGGTATCATCTGTTCAGTGTAATGCTATAAAGTTGTTAAAAAAGAATAAGGAAAATCTATATCTACCAACATCAAGACATGACTAGGAGACATTACTAGGGTCAAAATCACTTAATAGTAGAGTTTCATCCTATTTAGGTGACACGTCTGTATAAATGCTTTTAAAACTTCTGACAGCAGATAGAGCAAACATTACTGGTTCCCTCTGCAAGTTGGGATCAAGGGCATCCCACTTTCCTCTTCTTCCTAATGGACCCTCAGGCTGTACAACATAATTACTTTTGAGGACCAGAAAAAAAATTTAATTCCATTTTGCAAAAGCACTATATTTATATGCTGATATATTTGCATATATCGATTTTGACAATATCTGTACATACATCAAATTTGATATGTGCATTTTGTGGTTTTGATTTGTGCATATATCAAATTTGGAAAATTTGTATCAAATATATAAATGATAAATGAATCAATTCACATATGCCTATAGTAAAGCAAGCAAGTGTTTTGGCAAAGACAACCCAGAGCAAGTGGAGGCATCAGTGCTACCTCCGTTTCCAAAGTGTTCCTGTCTTTTTGACACACTGCAAGAGGTTGTCAAACCGGAGCATGACTTCTCAGTGTCCGATAACAGACCACAGTCCCACACCACTAATCTTTAATCCCCTCCTCCTCCCATGTGGGACCTGGATGGGGGCAGAAAATGATGATATGGAATATCTCTGTAGACTTTAGGGAGCCTGGCCTCACCTAGACCTGGGCAAAGAAAATACAGAAATGTTTTGCTGAGCATAACACACCGTTTTCCCAAATAGTCCCAGAATGAAATCAACTCTCAGACAGGAATCATTATTTTTATGTGATACATACGATTCTCTATACTGAGATAGGGTTTAAGATGACATGATCCACACTGAAAGGCAGATAAGACCTGAAGAAATATACTCTAAAGTGAATTCTGGGAGAATAGTCATAGCACAGGGGTGAAGAGCTGACATGCGACGCCAAATTAGAGGAGCAACCTCAAGTGTGAATTGCTGTTTTCTTTCCCTTTCTTCATGGAGCCCTCCTCACAGACAGGAACACACAGATCTTAGGGACACAGTACTGGCTTCACTTAGTTTCAGTTACAATCTTTTCCATTTCACTAGCAGTACCTGTGCAAACCTAGTTCAAAATGATTTCAGCCATTGCCTCTATGATACCCAGATAGGATCTGCAGAGGACCACCTCAAATGCTAGCCACAATCTAGTTTTCTTCAAAATAGCAATAGTTAGTATCTATTAATGTCTATGAGAGGTTACACTGTGTCACACATTACGCCAAATGCGTAACTTTCATTATTTTACTTTGCCTGCAAAAACCTTATGAGGTAATAACAAGTAATCATGCTCATATAACATATCTGGCAACTAAGGCTTTGCAAGAACAAGTAATCTGCAAAAGTCCCAGCTAGAAAGTGGCAGTGTAGGCCTCAAACCTGAGACCATGTTTTTCTGGTACAACCTAAGCCATTGCCTACATCATCATAATTCTCTACCCCATATGCATAGTTCCCCTTCCAGGGCTCATGATCAGTTACTTAATCCTTTTAATTTTTAGGATTGGATAACTGATAATTGGATGTCAGGAGCCACCAAATATCCTTTAAAAAGCCATACAGGTGTTCTCTCTCTCGCTCTCTCTCTCTCTCTCTCTCTCTCTCTCTGTCTCTCTGTCTCTCTGTCTCTCTCTCTCTCTCTCTCTCTCTCACACACACACACACACACACACACACACACACGAAGGCTTTAAAGACAGATATGCATAACCAAAGATGCTCTAATTAGTGCGGAAAAAAAAACAGTATTTGGGTGGGACGATAACTTAAGGGAAAAAGGATCCAGGGTGAACAATATTTCAGAAATATCATGTTGAAAAATGATCAGTTCCTTTTACTTCAGGACTTATCGGAGAGCTTTTGTTATGCTAAATTACACTGTCAGTCTTTAAGAGGAGAAGCATTTCCCAGGACTCCACCAAGGTCAAGCATCTTCCAGGACCAGGGCTCCTTAAAGTATGTGTTGGGAAAGGCTCATTCAGAGAATTCCAGAGCATGACTTTCAGCAACGGTTCAGAGTTCCAGAAGGCAAAGGCATTGCCTGTCAATGTGATTTAACATCTCTACAAGAACTGCATACGCTTTCACTCAAGGGACTCCCTAGAACAATTCTGGAAGGATAACATCTTAAATATTCTGTATAGGATACATGTATGAATGACACCAGACTCAACCTGGCTTCACGAATGCTGCCTGCATAAAGCTTCCAAAACTAGAATCTCTTCACATGGAGTCTTACAATTTCCAAACTAATGACATTCCACAAAGCACTCGTGCTTCATCCTGCACAGCTGGCTTCCAGTAATTTATATAGTAAAAAACATGCTTCCTAAAGTCCCAAAGTGTGCATATTCAGACACCATTTCAAAGATCTAGTGTCGTAAACTATTTTCATTGATTACAGAGGACCTACCAATTTGAAGCCCTTGCAATTCCTATCAGCAAGTATTGTGTATGCAGAGAAAATGGGAAACAATTGAAAAGACAAATGAACGCCCATGCACTTAGAAGTGTGAACGGATTGTACAGAACAGAATACCCATGTTCTACAATATTACTTAGTCTAGAAATATGAAGCAATACAAAAGCTAATGGGACTATATGCTGCCTTGCAAACTCCTATTGCTTTGTTGGTTAACCTTTCACATACTCAGGTCCCATCTTCCTGACCAACTTGCAGCGCAGTGTCTCAGTATCATTTTTTTTTTTTCTTAGCACCTACACCAGTGCCAAACCTGCCGATGTTGCTGAATAAATCTCCGCTGAGTGGATAAATGCCTTCAAATTATGGAGGCATAAAATGAGTATTTACTTGTTTCGTACTCAATGCAGTAATGCTGGTGGGGGTAGTCAGCACCCGATTATGGACTGTCTGATGTAATCCATACTGAAATCAAATCAGTTATTGAGTATGTTGAAGAAAATAGTTTGTTGGTTTTGAGTTGGCAGTTCACTAGCAATTAGTTCTTTCTGCAAGTGGCTTTTCTCTTGCCCCTTCTCTTTCAGTCAGGGTCTAGTCAGGAGACAGAAAACATATAATTAATTCAAATATAAGGACTTGCTAACAAGTGAAAGGCGGGTCACCACCGACAATGGTAGAAAAAAAAAGGCTATAAGAGGAACAGGAGAAGTAAAGGCAGAAAATGGCCACTATCTCTAGAGCAGAGAGAGAATGAGGAAGGAAGAAATTAATAACTCAGAAGAGGGCCCTTCTCGCAAGACTGATGTTCAGATCTCTTTAGGGAAGGTGAGGATGCCACAGGAACATGCGACTCAAGGCAAGGAACCTGCCAGAAGGTGCGGGCTGACAACAGTCCACAATACTGGCCCATTAGGTAGCAGAGAATCTTGTTGGAGATTTGAAAATTGGCCAGACCACACCCGGAAGAATGGTTCATTGGGTGGTGGAGAAATTTACTGGAAGACACAGGCAGAGTACAGACGAAATGCCAAGGATGTAATTGGGCTGGAGTTGATCTGAAAGAGAAGCTGACTTAGTGGTACAGAAACTGGCTGGAGCGTGTGGCTGTTACTGTTCTGAGAGTTGCCACTGGGCCTCCCTCTTGCTGATCAGCCGCCTGCCATACCCATGCAGCATGCAGAAGCAGAAGCTTCACCCTTCGCAGTATCTCCCAGAACCCTCTATTAATAAAGCTTACCACTGTACCAGCTACCAAAGGAGACATGTTTACAAGGTTCAGCTCAAGTACGGTAACGATAGGCAAAGAAAGGTGGATCTGAAACTGAGAGGCAATAAATAAACTCTAATAAACTCATTAGAGTTGGAGTGAGAAGGTAGAGATTTCCGTTGATTTATAATCAACAGATGCAAAAATTCTATTAAAGCACTGACTGAAAATTTTTCCTCTGTAACAGGAGAAGTAAGATACAGTAAATACTCAGTATAATACCTGACACAAGTAGGTGCTCATTACGTATGTAATGAATGAATGAACAAATAAATGTTTTTAGTGTTTGATCTTTGACCATGACTCTGGTTAGTCTTCCAGATTCTGGAGTGAATATCAGTATTCAGATATCAGAAAATGTATTTTGTACATTTTCTTTGCTGTAAGATCAGTGAAGAAAACCTTCGCTATAATATAAAACAAATATTATTCAAAACTCAATTCACATGGAAAAAAATCTCCAGAGAAATCTTAATCTGTTTTATACAATGGCATTTATAGCCATAATAAACATTTCTTCAAGTTAATAGGTTATTACTTGGGATTTAGAAACATATTAGTTGAATTATAAAATGTTGTCTTTATAATAATATCTGTTGTAACAGTATTTCATGTATCTTTCTGGTGTAAGCATATCAGTACAGTTTTAGTGGTTCAGAAATCTTTTTATGAAAATAAAGGGACACCTAAATCTCTACTCGAATTTGAAAATGATTAATCATTTTATAGACATATGCTTCACTGTATAAATGATTTACCATACAAATCATTGGAAGAACAGGCTCCCATGATGCACCTAAGAATCTAATTCTATTGACAAAATTTTTACTGAGACACAATCCATCACGGGCATGTCCACTGTGAAAAGTGTGGTATAACCAAGCATATGCTGTAATTTCTATTCTAAAACTAGCTGTTTCACATTTCTCTTATTCTCAAAATTAAGTAGAACACCTTGAACACCTCTAATTTATAAGTGAGAGAGATCGTGGTTCAATACTGTATAGAAAGTCAAGGTCATAATGCTGAGAGTAGCCTGACATTGATATTGCTAGTAAAAATATTCAAGAGACAGCTACTGTTTTCAATAACATTCTTACATTAATTAAATTATTATATCCTTCTCATAAAACCATATGAACCTTTAGTAAGAAGACTGGGCATAAGTTGTATACCCTCCAAAAAATTCAGTGCTATGAAAACAGATAAAATTAAAAAGATCATTTCTTTATGCAACTGCTACATTGCAAAGAGCCATGCTACATGAAACACATCAGTATCTATTTCTAGTACATTTACTAAAGACATTGTAAGGTCTTTAGGAGGTTTTAGGGGACCAAACCAAGAGCGACAATGTTCAGTCATTACATACCTGATTTCACTTTCCTGACTGAGTCAGACCTTTCAGTACTTCTCTTTAGTAAATGGTGTCTGCCAGAACGGTTGACGAACCTGCTACGTAACTGATGCTAGAGTCTATCTAACATACATACCTACATATATACATAAAAATCATCCACCATGAGCCAGTGATATCATCCTGGCTCCTCTCTAGATTCCATTTGTGTCCATGATGACAAAACCACGGAAGTGGTGAAAAATCTGACCATATCACTTCCTTTTCAGTAATTTTACCGGGGTAAAAATATCTATCTATCTATCTATCTATCTCAAAATATATCTGTCAATATCTCTCTCTCTCTCTATATATATATATATGTAAAAAATATATAATTCAATTCAATAGGGTTACCCAGAGAATAAAATTTGGGAATTCTATTTTAGATACATTATGATAAAGATCAGTTACTGTGATACAGCCTTGACATCTATAAGTAGCAATAATCCCTAAGTTGTGAATATTACTACAGAAAATAATTGTACCAGAAATCCTCACATTGAAGCACAAAGTGCATCTGTCATGCTCATTGTTGTATACTAAGCACACAGTGCAGTGTTCATTGAACATTTATTAAATGAGCAAATTAATAAACCTGAAACGAGACCAAGATCTAAGTTGAGATGTGGATGATAGACAACTTGTTACTAGATAAATGATTATTTCCTGATTACCCAAATTATATGTCAAGGCTTCCACGTTATCTCTAGAAGTTGTAGGATCTATGACTTGTAGACCGTCAACTGCCAAACTGGAAATGCTGAATCCATCCAAATTGAGTCTCTAAAATATGCTCCTTAAGCTAGTTTCTTATCCACCAGTCTTCCCAGAAAGTCTTCCCAGAACACTCAGGTCATAAACATCTCTCCAGGCAAATGAACTAACACATTTCCAAAGAAAAGTCTAAGTCGAAGAGGCTTTCTGTGCAGTGTCTATATTAGTTAATCCTCATTCTCCTATTGACAGTGTGGTTTTATAGTTGTTGATTTTAGTTGTCCATATTAGAAATTAATTTGCAGCAAGATAGTTAATACTAATCTTGACTTTCCTCAAGTTTTATTTGCTGGAAGAAAAAAAAGTCATGTCAAAGCCTAATAAAACTATGACAGTAATTAACCCAAATCACACACCAGAACATTAATATAGCTATTCAGCCACTGCTGCTAATACAGATGCCCTAGAAATATAATGAATTTTCCCATTGACAATGACTAAGGCATGTTATTTGTCTTAGTGTAACTCTAGCCTTAATAAATTTCTGTGGACAATTGTTTCAGCCCCCCATTCCACTATAATAATGAAGTTCCTACATTTATTAATAAAAAATAGAGGTACTCCTAACTCCAAAATGACCACACTTCTTTAATTGAGTTTTTTCCCCCTATAGTTAAAATATTTATTATAATCATCATTATCTAAGTCACGTTAATTGCAGGAAATTTAGAAAATACTTATAGGCAAACTAAAAAAAAACCTACAAAATTTAGGCTATTTTTTTAGACGTAAACAACATTAATATTTTGTTATACAGACTTCTAGTCTTTATTCAATGCAATATCCAATCATTATGTGCCAAATATTGTGCTAAGCTCTTTATGTGAAATTATCTCATTAATTTTCACAATGACTCTAGGCAACTGATAAAGTATTACCAGTTTATAGATAAGAAAATTCATGCTTATAGGTGTTAAGGTTTGCCAAGGGTCAACAGAGAAATCAGATTTGCAGGTACCCCCACATCATCCTGTTTCCCAAATATATAAAAAGTATATGCACAAAAAATTTCATTTTTCCAGGTTATTATATATTCTTCAACATCAGTTTTAGTAGTGATGCTTCTGATCCACTGCACAGATAGACCATAATATATATATATATAGCCATTTCATTATTGGAACACATAGATTATTTTAAACATTTCACTATTATTTTTTTTTAAAGTTCAAATGAACATCTTTACAGCTATGTGCATATTCATGTTAGTTTCCTTAGGATAAATTTCTAGAGGTAGATTTTTCAGATTAAAAGAAAAATATGTAAAGCTCCACAATTATGGACTCAGCAGCACGACATGGCATTTGCAGTCTATTCTTCACCCCATAAGCAGTATATAAGAAAGCCTTTTCCTAATGAAGTATTTACATAAATTCTGTTCCTTGCCAAAAGTAAGCCTAACGAAATAACAGAATTATGCTCAAGTCCGCTATTTTAAATGGTCCTTGATGCCATTAACACACTCATCTTTCTATATTTCTCCACTGGACACTGAAATTGCTATGAAATAGCCAAACTGTGCCTGGTGCATTACAAGTATTTCATCATAATTTACTAAGTGAATAACTGAGTCAATTTTAGCTACTTGACAGCCAAGATAATTACCAAGAGAAAGACAATTTCTAGATAACAAAGCAAAGGACTGAAAGCTCTTTAAGTCAACCTTCTCAGGATCGTGTAGAGTTTCAATTTAATTTTGGCTATCGGAGAGGGATTCTAGAATTTCCAAAGCTATAAGATTTCATGCCAAATTTCACATTTGGCTCACAAAACAATGCAGTGCAGGATGAAAGAAGAACAGTGCTCATATACTGTAATTCCACTATGAAACTGTGCATGAGTCCACGAGTTGGCTGAAACAGCACCATAACGATGTCCTTCTGTCATTTATCACAACAATAATAAAAACAAAATCCCTGCAAGATTCCAACCAATGTTGCCATAAAGCACATTTTGTGTTCTGGCAGGAAATAAAGCAATGTAACAGAAAGTGTAGGCTGTGGCATGGTGTGTGCCCTGAAGTGAAGAGCACCATAAAATGATAACCCGAGTGAGACAAATATGCCACATAGCTTCCTTCAATAGTCAAAACCAGAAAAGGCTTACTCTCTGCCCATATGGTGAGAGTACAGCAGCCATGCTGAATTAATTTTACTAGCTAGAATCAGAAGAACTTTGCTATAATTGGAGAATCTTAGAACGGACTATCAGTGACATTCAGGAGAAGTCAAGTAACTAAAATTATATATACATGTACATAAGAAAAGCGGGGAGGCAGAGGGGAGAGAGAGAGAGAGAGAGAGAGAGAGAGATAGGAGATGGGGGAGGGGAGAGCCAGGTGGAGGGGAGGGAAGAGGCAAGGAGAGGTGAGGGAAACTGGGAATACTGGAGTATTAGGAGCCGGACAGAAAGACATAGCTGATTACAGAGAAAATTTAAGCATATGCTTCTTTTCTTTGTCTTGTGTCAGAAAAGCCTATAATATCGAAAGGTCAAAATTACTGACTGTTCTAATTTTGCACCCTCTCCAGAAAGTTAGCTTGGCAAGACGTTAGGGGCAGAACTTTGCTGGTAGATCATTTTAGGTTGGATAGTCCAACTGAATTGAAAATGACATGTGGATTTGATAATAGATCTACCTAGGAGGAAAATTCCAACTTACTCTCTACCAAAGCATATTTCTGAGCAGCTATGATAGAGAATCAAAAATATACTTAATATTCTAGAGCCTGAGCTGACAACATTGGTTAGTTAGAGGGATGGCATAATACTGACTGCACTTTTATTTCATTGATGATTTTATTGCAACAGGATCTGGCACCTGATGGTGAGGAAGTCAAGTAAGAGAAAACATGCCTTAAATTATATGCAAGTCTTACAAAATGCAGGTTGTATAAAAATTTGGGTCTGACTGAAAAATCACATCAAAATAACATAAGTTTTGAGATCCCAATACAACTCCTCAGCTAGTAGAGTTTCTAGGCTGCCCACTTCCTCTGCCTTGTCCCTGGAAACTACCTCAGTCTGTGTGCCTAGATTCTTCAGTGACAGGTGTCATCAAAATACAGACATACATACTATGCCACCTGGCCTGGGCTCGCTGCTTTTATTCACCATCTGTCACAAAATGATATCAGAATGAAAAGAAGGAGAAAGCACCATAAGCTTGAATTTCTTCATGGGAACTAAGGAGACGGAACAAACAGTATAATTAAATATTCCTTTCTAGGGCTGGCCTTTCTAGGTACATACATCTCAGACTATAGAAACAGGAAGGATTTTTTTTTTTTTTAATGAGATCAGAATTTCAGGCATTCAAACCGTATCATTCTTATTTTACTCTTTTAGAAGAATTAGATGTAGATATTAATGGGAAGAGAAGGTAAAAACTCTACTTAGCACAGTAACTGGTGGTGAACCGCTGAGAGCTGAGTGCTACCAAATCTCATTAAGAGTTTGAATTAATGGACATCTACCCAGAACAGTCAGAATGCAAAAGACTGGCTTCCCTGTGTTGTGAGAGAGTCCAGCCATGCCTCAGAAAGATCACAATCTTTAAGTTTATTATTCTAATAGCTAGAAATACAAAATAAAGAAAACTTGATGAGAAATAGCTGAGAAATAGGATTTATGAGAAAATATCTATTTAAAAGTGATTTTTTAAGACCAAAAATCGTGGAAGAAAGAAGAGAAGCAGGATACTACAAAAGATGACCAGTAGGATATGACAAAAAGGCTTGCAATTTAACTCTTAATTCTTAGTACCAAGATTGAAAACTGGGCAGGGAATGCCACTGAAATAATCCAGAGCAACAAGCTAAAAATGACTTCTCAAAACTTGTTAATCATATTAAACCTTCAATTTAGATGATGGCATGAACATAAGAGAAATTCCTGTTAAGTGCCACATAGTATGATAATAGGACCTCCTCAATTTTCAAATTTCAGCCCAATACACTTCCTCTTCCTACATAATGATCCTGGTATGGGGCGCGAGCTTACAAATCAGCAAGGCAATTATTCCTGAGTTATAGCCACTGCCCTGCCTTCTCAGACTTCTCCAGGTGTCACCTCTCAGAAGTAGCAATAAAAACAAAACAAAACAAGCAACAACAAAAAAACAGATTTCCTAGTAACGAGTATTATAGAAATTCCACTCAAAATGGATACCATTCTATTCTTTTCATTTTTAAAGAAAGGTGTTAAAACACGATAACTAATATTTAAGGACTTACCCTGCATTAGGCACTAGACCAGGTACTGAGGATGCAAAAAGGGGTCAGATAACAGGACCTCCTCAAGAAGATTGCATTTGAGAATGAAGGAAGAACCTGTACCTTGCTGTAAAATGTTACTATAGAATATAATAATAATAAAATAGGAGGAGGTATGAACAAATACATTTTAAATGGAAAACAATGAATGTTAAAGAAAATTTGAAAAATACCCATCCTCAGTGATAAGTTAAGTTAAAAGAAGACATTTTTTGCCTATCATATCAAAAGAGATTTTGAAAAATAAAAACGCCCACTATTTATTTGTTTATGGTGAAATGGGCACTGTTATAAATTTGGTGGGAGTACAAATCGATACAACTCTTTCAGAACGCTGTTCAGAAATAAGTATCAAAATTTTTACATAGCTCATTCTCTTTTAATTGTGTGGTTCCATCTCTAGGAAAGGATTTGAAGTAGAAGAAATCACTCTGCAGAAGGCAGGTTTGGGTCAGATAAAAATATCTGGATTTTATTGCAATTTAACTCTTAATTTTTAGTACCAAGATTGAAAAATGGGGGGAAAAATGCCACTAGAGATCCAGGTCCTTGACAAGGATGATAAAGGCAAAGTGCTACTAGTTTCGAGGGACCATGTAGGAGAGACAGCCTGAATGGTTGAGAGTCTGAAATCAAAGTGAACACTTCATACTTTTACAAAAGTCCAAGGGTAAACTAGTAAGGGTTTAGAAAAGGCTTATGGCTCAAAAGCCAGTCTTATACCTGTCAAAATCCATTAATATCATTATTGCAGGACTGGTCGAATTGAAAAAACCAGTTGAATTACTCTTTGGCACGGTTTTAAGCCCTATATGCAAACAATGTGATAGACTGTGAGACTTTTTCACGTTTCAGTTGCTTGTTTTGGCATTTTTTAGACTTAAAAGTTCTACATAATTTCCCTGAAAATTTCCCTTTCAAACTAGATTTGTTTCATTTCATGATGCAACAGAATCGCTGAGACAGCAGTTGTGTCTGCTTCATTTTAATGATAACTTTCAACATAAACAAAGGAAAAAAAGAGTAGTCTGATGAGCTCCTACGTACCATCACGCCACTTCATGGCCAATCTTCTTTCCCTTGTATCTTCACACTCCTCCAATTATGATGAAGTAAATCCTCAGTCATATTTTATTGGTAAATATTTTCATATGCATATTTTAAAGTAAAGATCTCTTTCAAATGTCTTTTAACAGATTCCTTTAGCATTTGCGAATTATAGTTTATTGAGCAAACATTTAAATATGGTTTAGTAGAGAGGTAGGGAAACAACAAAAGAATGCTCGTGCTACTTTTCAGCAGCAACAAACAAACAAACAAAGGCTATATTTGAAACCGCGTACACAATTCTTCTGTCCAGAGCTCAATGGAAAGAGTACACCATTTGAAAATGCTTCCCATTATTTATTCTATAAAGTCTTAATAGTATTTATCCCATGGGTAAAACACCCAAGCATTTAGCCTAGACAACTGAAAAATTAGGAGATGAAAACTCAGAGATCATGAATTCAGACCATACATTCCCATGTGCCTCTCGGACTTTTGCTTATAATTGGAAAGCAGAAAAGTATCCAGGCAGACTTGGTATGTGTCCAGATCCACTTTCTGACTGAAGTGATGCCAAATCAGGGTAGGAGAAGCCTGGCCACTGTGGTTTGATGACACAGAAGCTAGAATATGCAGAAATAATAGTGAATGGGTGGATTTTTACTCAGTGACAAGAAATTCTGGGAGGAGTAAAGAAGTCTTCCATTTATTAATTTATTTAAATTTGCCTTATGTTCTAATAAAAATAACACATACACTTTATAAGATACTGAAAAGACTAGAACACAGGTCACCACTGCTGGAAATTGGGTCATACGCCCTTCCAAGTGTTCCATAGTCACAGGAACACATTTTTCAGCACGGATGAGATCATTCGTTATGAACGATACATTGGGCAGAACAGCATTAGTGGCTAAGTTCGGGGGTTCAAATCCCGACTCCTTCATTTACTGGTGTATGACCTAATATCTGGACTCTAGTTTCTGCATCTAAAAATTACCAAAAAAGTATTTCCCTCATAAGAACTATGAGTACTTACCTCCTAAAGACTTGATATGCATAAAGTGCTTGGGTGAGTGCATGGTAATAGGTATCATATGTGAGTTTGCTATTCTTAATTGCTTTGTTTGCTAATAGTACTAACATTTTATCAATATATATTAATTAATAGTTTGCTTTATGTCATTTAAAGTATCCAGAAAGCATAATTTTTAATGGCTACATAATATTCCAATTTCAAGACAGGCTTAATTTACTTAATCATTTCCAAAATGTTGGGCATTTGGGTTTGTTCCACTAACTGCAGTACCATAAATAATACTTTTGTACCCTAATCGATACTTTTGTGCCCAAAACTTATCCAATATTTGAATTATTTTCTTAGGATTATTTTTCAGGCCTAAAATACCATTTTGAAAGACTAGTACAAATAGTGATGGATGACGAGGAATCGGAAAATTAAATTCCACACCAGGACTTATTAAACCAAAATTTGTGGTAAAATAATAAAGATGCTTATTATTGGAATCTAGTCACAAGTGCAAGCAAATTCTCCTTATAAAGTCAAATCCCAGACAAGGGCCCCAATTCAAGCACAAATTATGAGGATTCCAGAGTGTGGGAATTATAAGAGTAAATCGGAAAACACAGCTGTATGTGTAGGCTGGTGGCCATCACAGGTACTTCATGTCCCAAACAACTTTATACTCTAATTCCGAATAAAAACTCATCATCTCAGAATTTTTCTAGTGACACTGATATATATACTTTGGTTTCTAAGACATCCTATGTTTTAATTCTCCCATCCTTACAGTCAGAACATATTCTGTGGCTGTAACCTTTCAAGTTCATGGATGCAATTCAGTTCTACCATCTGTTAATAATGAGCTGTAAGTTTGGAAGGTTAGAAACTACCAAATTTTGCTATATTTCTGAGAGTAAATGCAAAAATACTTAGCACGCCTTCCAGAATATTCGCTTGACCTGTCCACCCATGAAACCTAAGAGAAGGCCAACAGCTACAGATACATCAACTTTCCTGGAAGGCAGTAAGGAATACAGGCATAAAAGCTGAGGGTGTTGGTGCTAGTTCAAATTTTGTGACCTTGGGCAAGTCACCTAACCTCTGATCTTTCTTTTCCCCAAGTCTGTTAAGAAAAATGACCAGAAGAAAAGCTGGGGCCAGGATGAAGGGTAAAATAAAATCCACAATGTCTCATTTGTCTGCTTGTCTTAGGCTCAAACAATATAAGTGAAGGCATGAGATAAACTGCCAATCCCTGTAGAAAGGTAAACGAATATTAAAATATTTGTTCTAGTTGTTTTATCAGTCATGGCATCTCTCAAAAGCTTAGTATCCATAATGAAGATCATCTCTAATTAGGATTAGTAAATCTCCAAGATAGCAACCATTCAAAGCTGGGAAAGTATGATGGCGGTAATTGTTATTCTGAGATATTTATGACTTACTTAATGACTGGTTAATTTCCTAGCATTATATTGTGGATGTGAAAATTTTTTACTGAAAGTACTTTTGGGAATCCCAAATGCCTTCTCTTCTAGAGAATGTTTTGCGAGATGATAATTTTTGGCCATGTTTGTCATCCCACTAAAATATTTCTAAAAACGTAAATAACATACTTTGTGTACTTCAGAAAATTGAAAGAGAACTAAAGAGATTCAATACCTTATCTCTATTAAAAATGCATCATCTAATTTAACCCAAACTTCAAAATAGAAAGACTACAGTAGAATGAAAATTCCATAGATGAGATTCTTATGGGAAAATGAATTTCTAGTTCTTAGGTATTTTCTGACCATATTGCTCCATATTTATTATTTATTAAATATATAATTCAATATTATTTTCATTATTATTTAATACACCTAATACAGAGAATTCGGCTATTGGACTATTGGGGTTCTTGGAAATTTCATCTTCTGATACAGACGGTACGAAAGATTGAGTGTAGTTTATTTCGTACAATTCATACGAGGGATACCATCTAGAAATTTCTTTTTTGAATGGATTCCTATCACGTTATAGTATTTTCTAATTTGAGGATGGGGTGTAGATGAGTCCTCTTTTGCCCCTAAAAGAGGCATGCACATCTCTCCCATTCTTATTTATACGCCAGGTAACATGAGCATATAAAAAATGCACCATTACTCACAAGTGTTTATTTATGTGGAAATGCTCAGACCAGGAGTCTTTTAAAGAACACTAGGTGCTGTTGTGGGGTTTATTCAGGTTTCCATTTGTTGGAACGGTCACAGGTCTGGAGCAATATCACCTCTGGCAGCACATCCTGACCTGTACTTTATAGGAGTCACAGTCTCACTTCTCAGCTGGAAGATGACATGAGCAAAACCTTACGGAACTGAGAAGGCCACCCTTTACCAAGTCTATTTTATGCCAGTAGGTTTTACAACAAACACCTCCTTTATAGTACTAAGTGGAACAAGGCAAACAGTAACAAAGAGAATCTGAGTTTGCCTTTTCGTTTAAATGCACAATAACAATAACGGCTAGCTAGGGGCTTCTTTGTATTTCTGATAATGGGCTCCTAATGGTGGCCCATAATTCCTCAAAAACTGGCTTGGCTTCATAATTCCACTTAAGATGAATGGCTTTTTGCTTTGTGTTTTTAAGACAAGCTGGTAAACTGCTAATGTTTACAAATCCTTCTTTGCTATAAATGAAACCTAAATGAAAGGTCTTTGGAACTGTTAATTGTAACAGAGTATAAGCCGATCGGCAGTAAAGGGCGCCGCTGCGGCTAGGGACCATCTACCTAATTTGTTCTTTTATTCTGATCATTGCAATCAGACTTCAGCCTGGTCATCAATCTGTCACGAAGCCCGGAGAGTAGAAGCATAATGCGACACTATGAATGACTGTAATTTTTATATATTAGGCATGAAAGGACTATTTGCAGAAACACATTAATGAAATCCCCAAGAAGTTCGATCTATGGGTTTACAGGTTTTACAATATGGCTGCAAAATTAACTTTCACAACTGAAAGCAGTCAGTTGTATTTGCAGAGACAACATACGGCAAAGAATACACATGAACTGATAATCACAATCACGCTCCTGTCCAGCTCCTCAAAATTAAAATGGAACCAGAAGAAGACAGAAGACCCATCAGTACACTCGTACAACACACATAAAACATGTAAAGTAAACACAACAGGAGAAAACATCAAATGTGAAATGCTGCAGAAAGTGAGTGCATAAAAATTGCCAGCATCAAAACAAAAATGAGGATGTTTCTACAAACTCGATCATGAGCAGCATTTATAAAACCCCAGCTGACCTGCTTTCTTATCCTAGAAGTGTTATTTTCATTAGTCATCAAGTTGCTTGAAATGCATGCTTCCAGAGCCTGAAACTAATTTTCTTCCTCCTACATAAGACATAAAATTCCTACAATCTTGGTAATAGAAAGAAATCATTTTTCCCTAGGTCTCAGCTACCACCATCTCTTTGCTTTATGACAAATGGATGACAGTGCATCCTCCTGGCTTCTCTTCAGCTCAGTCTTCTTACCACATCCTGATCTGCCCCAGAATGCTAACCAAGTTAGTTCAGTTCCATGCCCAGCCACTTTTGCAGTGGCTTTCAGTAAAAGTCCAGAATTGATGGCCTTCCAGGCTATGGGGTCCAGCTCCAGCTCCATCTCTGGTGGCTTCATTTCAGGTCCCCAAACATTCAATTCTCCTGCCATGGGGCCATCTCACACGCTATTCCCTTGGAGCTGAGAACTTCCTGACCTAGCTAAACTCTCCCCCATCGTGTCTTCTTCTTCAAGTCTTTCGTAACCCTCAGATTGGGCCTGATCCCTATTGCATGCTATCAAAGCACCCAATGCCTCTTTCTTTCAGTGGACTTAACACAGGTTTAATCACGCATCCATCGCACATTTACATGAATAGCATCTATTCCCCTAACAGGCTGTAATTCCAAAAAGACAAAGACCACATGGTTATGTCCTTACCAGGCAGCCCTAGTGCCTAGCAGAGTGCCTGCACACACTCGGCTACAAGAACTATTTGCTAAATGAATACTGAAAGAGGCCAGGTTATTCTCTATATGTAACTAGAAAGGCCTAGACAGTAACAGTCTTCGTTTGTTGAGGGTGCTGGATGGTACACGATCCACTGTACTGTTATAATGTTCAACTACTATCATCTGTATCCAGAAGAGCCTTGGAAGTCTCCAGTTAGGACATGCCTGTACTGAGTCGCAAAGATATCCTTTTAGACATCCTTCCTTCGCCTCGCTGACGACCACACAGGGGATGTAGTTTTGACGTTCTCGATAACTGATATCATCACTGCCTAACAGAGTCCCCTCTGACACCAAGACTGTCTGCTTAACAACTTGTGATGGTAAACACTGCTCTCACTTTGCTTTATGGCCCAAGAATTTTTAAATGAAGCTTTTATAACAAGGATGTAATTGAAGGCACGGTACTTAGCTGGGTACCCAGGCTGATTTTACACATTTGCCTGAGAGAAAAACGCCGTGCACCATTTCATCATTTATAAAGCCGGAGAGGAGGTTATTACATTGGGGCTCCAGCAGATAAATGCAGGGAAGGTAGATTATCTTTCTGCTCGGCAAAGTCAGCTTGAGGGTAAAAGTGCTCCAGTGTGGCAGGGCACAGTCTTCCCAATCTGGGAATGTCAAAAAATGTCTCTTGGCAGAACATAGGCAGATGTGAGCAGAATTGCTTCTGAACTTCCAAAAAGTTTCAGCAGCAGCCAAATGGTCCATCAGTGATCAGAGAACCCCCTGAGCCTCCCCAAATTCATAAGACAAACACCCGTCTTGGCCCAGTGCATTAGCAAGTTCTCAGAATTGGCGCTTGGATGGCCTCAGTGGGGACGTCAGGCTGGGCGAGACCTGGCTCTGCTACTGAGATCTCTAGCAGGTGCTGCCAGTGCTTGGAAAACCCTAGCACACAACACCCCAAGTCTGGCACCAAAGCAGCGAGACTGGGGGAACTGCACGGCAATAACCATAAAAACCCAGTTTTGATGAGCTTGAAGGTAAGTTTCCATAGGTAGCCAAAAAAAGTCATGTGCTCTGAGGCAGCCTAGTGGAAACATAAAGCTTTCACAACCTTAGCATCATTCAAATTTTAAGAGAGCCGTTGGCAGAAAAAGTGGTTCAGAAAGTATAACTTTCCCCAGTAAAGACTTTTCCTTAAAGTATTAATTGCCTTCGGTCCCAAGTATTATCACTAGGGTGTTTGCCCAAGGTCCACACTTCTGGGAAGAAAAAAGTGTGTGTGTGTGTGTGTGTGTGTGTGTGTGTGTGTGTGTGTGTGTGTGTGTAGGGGCTATGGAGTTTACAGGGTGGTAACAGCAACATAAATATTAAGGTTGAGAAGGGGGAAGAGCCTCTATAGTAAGAAAGATATGGGTTCAAGTCCTATCATTTCCCAGTCCTGTGACTTTGGGCAATTCATCAAGTGTGTCTGTATGTCTGTTTCTTGGTTCCTCAGTCCTCAGGGACAGGAGATCCTGCTGCAGCATGAGTGTAAGGCATCAGAGGATATAATGGGCATGAAGTGGCCCACAGAAATGTACTCTCCTCTTTAACAGAAGTAACGAAGAGGGCAGATACAAACTTGTTCTCTCTCTCTCTCTCTCTCTCTCTGTCTCTCTCTCTCTCTCTCACATTCCCTCCTGGACTCACTAGAACCAGGAATTTGTACCAACAAGAATTTAGTCAGAAGTGCTTGGGAAGAAGCTGACTCCCCTCCCTCCAACTCTCTGTTCCCAGCTCCCAGCTCTGCTCCATGGGCCCCTCCCCAAGGCAGGGGTATTCCCGCTCCCCCTTCCCCCAACCCTGACCACTCAAAGGAAAGCAAGCCCAGCGCTCCCCTCTGGAGTTGCCTTCCCAGTTCCCAATTCCCAGCCTAGCCAGAGGGGTGCCCTTGCTTCTAGCCACCAGCATTAAGCATATCTAGGGGCCAAGCCAAGATCCTGGCCCAGGCCACGTGTCCTGGGGTTAATGAGCTGGCTTGGCCTTACTCTGCCCGCTCACCCTCGGCGGAGGAAGAAGTATATAGACTCATGTGAGCCTCTGGTCCCAGTCTTACTCTTCAATCCACCTCATCACTAACAAATCTCATCCTCGACTTACTTCTGGCTCAAACTAGGAGGTAGGACAAATGATTGGGCTCCTTGACACCTATAAGAATATTACTACTTTGGATTAAACTAGGTGAAGTCACCAAGAGACAACAGCACTTCCTGAAACTGTTCACTACAAAATGAGAACAGAATCCAAGCAGGACTGGTGGCATCCTGAGATGTGGAGGAAAGGAGGGTGATCGGGGACTCAGCAGAGAACATGCTCCCAAGAAAATGAGAACCCCACAAAGTAAGGCCTAAGTGGATCATCAACTGCCCAGGCAGACAGCTGGCAGAGTAGGGGTGGATATGGAGGAAAATTATGGGAGCCCAGGGAGGCCCCGAGAGCCAGCCACTGGCCATGCTTGCAGACCTCAACCTGCACTGCACTTACAGGAGGATCTGTTAAAAATCCAGATGCTCAGGCCGCCTCCCGGATCAATGACATCAAAATCTTGGGAGTGGAACTCTAGCATCAGTATTATTTAAAGCTTGCTCAGTGATTCCAATGTGTAGCTACTGTTGAGGATAAGTGTTCTAGGCTCTCTCAGCCCACTAAGTTTAGAGAGGAAGAGAAAAAAAAAATCGTAGATAAAATGACACGACCCTTGTCCGGGTGAGAACACCTTTCCTCTCTTATATAATGTAGGTTAATCACTCTTCCTTCCACATAATTAACCGCTGCGCTTGGTGACTGATGTTTACCGCTGCATTAATGACATAACCCGCTAGTGTTTAAATTATAGCAAGAGCTAACATTTATGGAGAACTTACTATGTGCCAGGCACATGTTCATTTCGCCTGTATTAACTAATACAAGCCTCAAAACAACTCTCCAAAGTTGGTCTCTTATGATTGCTTCCATTTTTCAGATGAGAAAACTGAGGGACGGAAAAGTTACTACTACTATTAGTGAGCAAAACTAGGGTTTAATCAAACAATCGAGATCTAGAGCTTCCTTTTTTCATTAAGCAGACTCTTGAGTAATCTCTTTTGCTTTCATTTACTATCTCTGTGGTAAGCACTGAGATTTTAACACCAAACAAGCAATGGTCCTGGTCTTAAAGACCTTATAGATGTATGTGTGTGTGTGCGCGCGTGCACGCGTGCAGTAACCTCTTTGATGACAAGGACTGTCCTTTATTTATTTATTCTCCAGACACTGCGCTGGCCACTGTGTATGGGGCACCAAGTGATTTCATGACTTTACAAAGGGAATGAACAGAGAAGGCAAAAGAAGGGCCACGAGAGAGAAGGAAGGAGGGGTGTGTGTATGGGGGTGATCTCACCCTTTAGATGAGGGGGAACAGTGGAGTCACATCTGCCAAACTGCAGAAAGGAACACATCTCCCACTTACAACCCCAACCTTCGGTTCATATCAAACATGAGAAGAATGAAACAAACTGCCAGAACAAGCAGTAATTCACATGCCACAGTACTTAAAAATCCCTAAAGATCACATCATTATTGCTGGCAGTGCCTCTACCCAAGCAGACACTAATAAGGGCTTTCATAAAAAAGGATACCTTTCCAGCACAAACATGGCCACAAAAAGGCTGCCTGGTTTACAACTCTAACGCTAGAAATGAACTCCCTACTAAAAATCAAGCAGTCACTTGGGGGCCAGAAAAAATGTTGATGGGGACCTTTTACTTCCAAATGGTGTCCCCGCCATGTGCAGGCATCTGGGCTCATGTCAATATGTTACTTTTCTCTTTCCAGATGACTAACTCCTCCATTTAAATAACTATTTATTTCACCATCCAAGGTGTTATGACTAATTACTTTAGCTCCTCTTCAAAGTAGTAAGCGAGACATGTAGATGTTCCTTGAGGAAATCTGGATTTGGTTGCCACCTCCTGAATTACTGAGTTACCGCACCAACAACACTAGACTTCAGAACTTTGTCTCACAGCCAAGTCAATGAGAGAGCTGAAGCACCCTCCATCAAAATGCAAGTAGACTACGAGAATGCACATATTTGATATACCAAAAGCAATCTGTTTATTTCAATGTGTCTATTCCGGGCCAGGCTTCAGGATACGGGAAAGTATTTTACCTTTTATTTTACCATTTTCAACTCTAGTTTTTAATAATTAATCATCATCAAAGCTACTGTTATTTTAACAAATTTTATAGAGTGCTTCAAAGTTTGCTCCATAGAGCTTTCTTATACAGATTCTCACTTGAAGTTCATAGCAAACCAATCGGATATAAATATTTGCATTTGATGGACAAAATACATTTGTCTAAAGGAACAAGCCGATAAATGGCAACTCAGAGTTTTAGCACAGAACTTTTCACCCCAAAACCCCAACGTTTTCCAATGGCTTTCAACATCCTGATTTCATAATCAAAGGGAATCTAAGCATCTGTAGAAGGTTCTGGGATCCAAAGCTCTTTCTCAGAGAGCTGTTATAAGCATTAAATAGGATCATTATGGAGAACGTTTGGCAGAACTGGCAGCAGGCTTGGCACGTGACCAAGGTCCATAACTATCACCTATTGTTTTTTATTATAGTTCTTATTCAAAGAGAATTAGACACTGGAACTCCCTTTTCAGAAGATTTGGGATTTTACCTGTCTGAACTTAAAGTTTAGGGAGAGTAAGACATCTTTCACCTTATAGCTCAAAATACAGAGGAACCCAAGCTTCTGGTCGATTTCCATTAAAAAGACAAAAACAAAAAAATAGGGGAGTCAAGCTACCAAGTTCAGATGTGGACCTAAATATCCATTTCTTTTCCTGAAAAATTTAGGAACTGTCTTTGTATCAGATGGTTGCTTGCACTTCTAAGCTATCTGAGGCTTACTCCCATACAGGTATATGTTGGAGATATTGCAGATTTGGTTCAAGACCATGATTCAAAAGCAAGTCATATAAATTTCTGTGGTTTTCCAGTGCAAATAACAGTTATGTTAGCATTATACTGTATGTAGTTTATTAAGTGTAAAACAGCATTATGTCTAAAACATAATATACATATCTTAATTTAAAAATACTTTTTTGTTAAAAAATGCTAACCATCCTCTGAGCCTTCAGTGAGTCATAATCTTTTTGCTGGTGGAGTGCCTTGCCTTGATGTTGATGAAAATGCAATATCAGCAAAACGCTGTAAAGCAAGGTATGCCTGTAATCGGTTCAGTTTTTTTAAAAAATAGAACTAGTGCCTGGCAGCTGCCTTTGGAGAATGCCTAAAAATAGAGATAATTCATTCAAACCTCATTAGAATGGTGTTCAAGGGTGCCAAACTACCAGAGAAAACAATGTAAAAAGTAGAATAAGACCCCATTAACATGGACTGAGAAATCCCAGAAACTGAATTATCAAGGAGTCAGAACTGGTTATTGCTTCAGAGATACAATTTTATCTCATTATACGTGGTTCACACTAGTAGTGCGATTTTAGGAGTGTCCCTCATCAAATCCATTTATATGCTACATGAGAGTTCTCTGTTATAACCAAAGGACTAATATCAAATGAATGCTATATGAAATCGGTTGATAATTCCCAATTGAAACACACAAATTAAGCAAATCCCTCTTGTTGCAATGTTATCTATAGTACTGATGTGCCTAGCTAATGCTTTCTAAAGTAAAGTAAGTCCTGCCTTACTTCAATGCTGGACAAACCCAAAATCAAAATCAGCAAGATATAATATAATCAGCTCTACTTATCATTTTATATACAGCTAACTAGGCATGTGCACGCACATCAAAATCATATAACTTAATACATTTTCAGAGAACACAAACGGCTAAGAAAAACAGAATCTGCTGTACAAATGTGCTCAGGAGAGTCAATGCGTAAGTACGTTTCGCAGCTCCCACAAAGCCTCAAACAGGAAGATGCTAATAATTTTCTCAAAAGACACCTGGGTAGGCATAATAACAACTACTATGCCTTTTACCATAATACATTTGGATGCTTACTCGCTGCACTTTAAAAAGGCGGGAAGGATAAAATATTTCTATGATGGACATTTTCCCATGGTCTCTGTCTCCTAATGCCCCCACTTACATAAGAGTTGCATCCCTGAAAAATACCACCGTTGGCCAAACACAATTACCAAGATCAAGGTGTTAAATAAAAAGGGGGTACTGGATGAATCAGAAAAAACTTCACATAAATCAATAAATTAAGTTTCTTCCTAGTTGCTGTCACATCGTGTAAAAATAATCGAATGGATTTCGACCAGATAGGAAATTCTGTCCAAACTGGTCTGTCTTTATATTTACGCCATGTAGTATACAGGACATGTGCTTTGGGAGTATAAGTCAGAGGCACACTCAAAAGACAGGCAGACATCATCCAGAATAAACCAAAAAACAAAAGCTCTGGGCTTCAGATGGTACTGACATACCATATATATACTATTAACAAAGAAAACAAACAGTAGTTTTAGTGTAAACCCTAAATATATGAGAGAATCACAAGCTTTTTCTTGTATGGGCAACTCCGTACAGCAGCACCCAAAGTGAGTAGCGTCAGGATTCGTGCAGTTAAAGATGGTTAATCATTCTCTGACACAACACCTAGACGGCCAGAGAGAAAAAAGATTTGGAAAGAGACAATAACAAACCTCTAAAATAAAACCTGCATTGATAACTTTAAATTCTTGTCCTGGGAACAGCACAGAGCTGAGATTTGGGGGTCAAATTCTCCTACAACTGCTAAAGGGAATTTCATTGATCTTTGAGTTTTTCTAAGCAGCTGCCACTGATTTCGAGTTCAAAGACATTTGCACATACTCTTACCTTTGTTTACTTCATGTCTAAGTGAATGTTCTACTAAATTGGTGCTTGTTTCACAAATCACTGCAGTGTCTTGGAACAAACACCATATAGGCTCTTTAAAAGGGCCGAGACGAAGCTAGAATACCTAGAAAAAAGGCCAAGGTCAGCGCTGAGCTCTCCACTGTACCACTGAATTAATATTGCTCTTCTAGAATGTTCCAGACTCAATCCTCTTCTCTTCTCACCCTCAACACCTTTTGTTTGATCTCAAAAGCTCTCCTAATCTCAGCTGACACATGCATACGCACTAATGATTTCTACATATTCTTTTCTAGTCCTGACTTTTCCCCTGAGCTTTATATTCACACGTCCAAATGTCTACAGAACATTTAGAAGTTTTGCCGGCTTCTCATACGCATTACCTCCGGAGTAGCCTTTGCTCCCGTGGTCTTTATTTCATTGCTCACATCCACCTCGTCATCCTGGGCTGCTGCTTTTCTCTTACATCCCATATCCAATCAGTCACCAAGTTCTGCTGATTTTACTTGCCAAATATGTCTTGAACCTGTTATTGCTCTAGTTGTTATTGCTCCTATTGTGCTAATCTACCCTTCTTGGTAGAGATACTGAACCAGAATTCTAAATGGGTTTTGAGCTCTGAATCGTTCTATATCGCCACCCCTCATTTTTCTCCTCTTCCAAATTATCCTCTACACAACTGTTAGAGACATCCATTTAAATTGCATGTGAATCTTTATGCCTTATCTTAGAATC
>NW_011888822.1:2616170-2632646 GCF_000151845.1 Pteropus vampyrus | reverse complement strand
GTACAGCAGCACCCAAAGTGAGTAGCGTCAGGATTCGTGCAGTTAAAGATGGTTAATCATTCTCTGACACAACACCTAGACGGCCAGAGAGAAAAAAGATTTGGAAAGAGACAATAACAAACCTCTAAAATAAAACCTGCATTGATAACTTTAAATTCTTGTCCTGGGAACAGCACAGAGCTGAGATTTGGGGGTCAAATTCTCCTACAACTGCTAAAGGGAATTTCATTGATCTTTGAGTTTTTCTAAGCAGCTGCCACTGATTTCGAGTTCAAAGACATTTGCACATACTCTTACCTTTGTTTACTTCATGTCTAAGTGAATGTTCTACTAAATTGGTGCTTGTTTCACAAATCACTGCAGTGTCTTGGAACAAACACCATATAAGGCTCTTTAAAAGGGCCGAGACGAAGCTAGAATACCTAGAAAAAAGGCCAAGGTCAGCGCTGAGCTCTCCACTGTACCACTGAATTAATATTGCTCTTCTAGAATGTTCCAGACTCAATCCTCTTCTCTTCTCACCCTCAACACCTTTTGTTTGATCTCAAAAGCTCTCCTAATCTCAGCTGACACATGCATACGCACTAATGATTTCTACATATTCTTTTCTAGTCCTGACTTTTCCCCTGAGCTTTATATTCACACGTCCAAATGTCTACAGAACATTTAGAAGTTTTGCCGGCTTCTCATACGCATTACCTCCGGAGTAGCCTTTGCTCCCGTGGTCTTTATTTCATTGCTCACATCCACCTCGTCATCCTGGGCTGCTGCTTTTCTCTTACATCCCATATCCAATCAGTCACCAAGTTCTGCTGATTTTACTTGCCAAATATGTCTTGAACCTGTTATTGCTCTAGTTGGTATTGCTCCTATTGTGCTAATCTACCCTTCTTGGTAGAGATACTGAACCAGAATTCTAAATGGGTTTTGAGCTCTGAATCGTTCTATATCGCCACCCCTCATTTTTCTCCTCTTCCAAATTATCCTCTACACAACTGTTAGAGACATCCATTTAAATTGCATGTGAATCTTTATGCCTTATCTTAGAATCCAGTTGACGAAACGTCGATTGGCCAGGGATTAGGGGACTTTATAGGCCCGGGATTGTTAGTTATTATTAGTAGTAGTTATTCCTATCAGCCTGTGAATAACCCAAATAGCTCTCACTGCCCTCCTCCCCCAGTTTACTGAGATTAAGATATTATAGTGGGCTCGAACAGCTGATAACCATAAAGCAGCATTTCTCAACCTCAGCACTGACATTTTGAGCCAGATAATTTTTTGTCCTGGGGGACTGTCCTGCTTATTATAGAATGTTGTACAACATTTCTAGTTTCTACCCACTAGATGCCACCCCATGTCTTTACCAAGTGTCTTCACTGCCATCCAGCGTATTTACCAAGTGTCTTCAGACATGGCTGCATGTCCCCTAGTGGGGTAAAATCCTCTGTCCCCTCCCTCTTCCTCTCCCTAAGAACTACTGCCATTAAAAAGGTTAATAAATGATTGTTTAAATCTTTACCCCATTCACTCACTATTGTTACCTAACCACACCATTTATTCAATACTCTTTATAGCCTTTTCATAAAAAAGGGGAAGCAAAAGGAAAAAAAAAACTATTCAAATCTACAAAATAATTACAGGTACAGAGCTGAAAAGAACTTAGAATAGGATCAAAGGATTTAATTATGGGCAAAAAGAATAAGAACACAATTTTAAGTTATAAGGAAATAGTGCTTCTGGTACCAGCATAATTGACAAAAAGAATAAGAACACAATTTTAAGTTTTAAGGAAATAGCGCTTCTGGTACCAGCATAATCGACGAAGTCCCTAAAGCACTTACATATACATGATAATAACTGGACTAGCGAAAGAGACTTCGCTCTCACTCTTCTTTAATAGAATACTCAACTTTTCTGATTCAGTACTCATCTAAGAACATAGACCCTCGAGATATATTCTTGCTGCTGAAATACTGGCTGCAACATTTATTGGCCCATGTAATCTTGAGGAATTCATATTTTAAAAAAGCTCCATGCCTCAGCTTCTGCACCTGTAAAATGGACATAATATCTTGAGAGGTTCTCAGCGAAGATTAAATTAGATCATACTTAATGCAGGGACTTCATTTTAGCATTTTACGTAAATTAAGTACACAATGATTATTAACTTTTATGAGCAGTATTTGTATTCTATTCAGAAGGACCTTTTCAACTAGTTCATCTGAAGGAGGGATGAAGGGTGGGGAGAGGAGAGTTGCCAGTTGCTTCTCATCTTGGGATGTAAAGTGCTTTATGTATAGCCTTCTCCCAGGAGGTCTAATCAGCTAAAGCATCTACTTGATTACACTCCAGGGAGACCATGGCCAGGAAAAACAAGACAACTGGATTGGAAGTCACGGAACCAGAATTCTTGGCCTGGTAGATTCCAAAGACCTATAGGATCATGATCAACCACTTAACCTCTCAGAAGTTCTTATAAAATGACAGGTCTCTCATCTGTCCTTTTAGGGAGATTTAGACTTCCTAATATTTTCTCTGAGACTGTAACAATTAAATTCTAAACTAAAATGATAGGTTCTAAACTGTCGTTTAGTGATGTACTAAGGCAAAGTACTTAGTTACCGTCCTTGAAGTGCAATGATTTAATTAAAGAAGATGTTCACGTGGTCACGTTCAAAGAACTCAAAGTCTCCTAATTATGTAATGCATTGCCAATTATTACATAGTCTTCTGTAATGTCCACTAAGAGGAAATTTGAATTACAGGCCATTTCCAGACAGGAGATGTACTGAAAACACCTGATAGCCTATAAATTCAATGTTGTACATCCACAAATCTGTTCCAAAATTGCATCTGAACATTAAAAATGACTCTGACCTTCGCTTAATGGTAAGTTGTATGAAATCAATTGGCTGTTAAAATAGTTTAATTGGAACATATGTATTTTAATTTTTGTGTGTGTATGGAAAAAAGTCTTCTTAATCAACTCAAAACATTCTGAAATTACACTTCTAGGTAATGTAGTGAAAGAATTAAACTTATAACTGGATGAAACCAAGGATGTGGAAAATGTGAGGAGGATGATATTCAAACAGCAGCAACTGGAAGGGAATAAATTAAGAATCATATTAGTTTACTGCAATTATCCTGAAAAGCAGTATAAGAAGGAAGTTTTAACAACCTACCACCACTCCCTGGTACAAACTCATGTGATCTCCAACTCAAAAATCGTTACAGGGGCTTTTTGGTGGGTGTTTGGCAGATGAGTATAATTACTATTTCTTTTTTCTTCCTTCCCTCCTATCTCTTCCCTCCCTTTCTTCCTTCCTATGGAGTAGGAGCCCTTGTTTCACATTGCCAGTAAGACCAGTCAAAAGTAAAAAAATAAAATAAAATAAAAAGATCTACATCAATGATAGCAAATGTATTTTTCATAAAAAAAAAAAAGATTCCTTGGGATGTTTAAAACAATAACAAGATTAATTTAGGTCACGATAAGTAAAAGGGAAGAAAGAAAAAAATAGAGAAAGGAGAGTCCAATTCGAAAAGTCACAAATAGAAACTTCATACACTCAAAATGAAATATTTATCATTTTAAAATTATATACATGCTAAAATTTTTGTATGTTTCTTGATATTTCATCTACCTGACCTGCTCCATCTTCTCCTATCTCCCAATGACAAAACACTACTACTACGGAAGGAAAACATTCAAAGGCCAACCCTTTTCAAAACTTACCATTCCCAAAACCTTTGAGGGCAGGCTACAGTTCTGAGGATACATTTGTAATGTTCATGGGGAACGGTACAGAGAAGGTGCTTAATGAATACTGCAGGATGAGCAAATGAGTTAGCAAAGGAGAGCATAAAAAATAAATGAGAAAACATTAAATTTTGTTCACTTAGAGGATCTGAAGGAGAGAAAGGGGGAGAGAGGAAGGAAAACAGACATGCAAAGAATAGCAAGGGCAAGAATAATCAAGAAACATACATACAGGTGTGCTGAAACACACAGAAACTAACCTATCAACTATCACAGATAGACCCTAGGAAGGATATAATAGAGACAGAGATAAGTCAGAAGAAAAAATAGCCAAATAATCCAAAAAAGTCTCTTCATCCACCATCTACTAAGATAAAAGCATTTTGGTGAGAAACTTTACTAAAACATTCACAGACACAGATATATCCAGATATTCTTGGCAATAAAACACTTTGTTAAGGCCTCTGAAAGCACTACTACTTTAAGATTTTCAAAGTCTTGTTGCTGTTGTTTTCAGAGCTACAGGTATAAATGAAAATACAGCCCTTTAAAAGCATGTTAGACTCAGTGGAGCCCTGTCAGAAAGTTATCCTCAATGAATCAACAGACTCACAAGCTTCAGTTTAATGTCCTTCTTTGACCATCTCAAGAATCTTATACTTCTGATATAACCATCTTTCTTAGATGAAGTTTACATATCCAGCTAGACACATGCTTTTCTAAAATCCAAATCATTAATATTGTGGTAAGCACACAGAGAGGTTTCTTATAACTCAGTCCTACTCAATACATATTTCCTGAGCCATAATTCAGGTTAAGACACACATGTGAGGTCTAGAGAGAAGCTGGCGGTGGGATACAAAGAGAAGAGGAACAAGACATGGACCTCAACTTTGAAGAATTTATATTCTAGTATTCTCAGGTCCTATACTAGTACCTGTTTCTAATACTCCTTCGCTGACAGACTATCAGGTTCTTCCTTTCAAATCAAGACCACAGAGCCTTAATATCTTTCCACTGACTTCAGTTAAGTATTTGCACAACCAAGCCCCAGAGATAGCCACTTATAAGAGATGCAGTGATGAGTAAGACGGCCAGTCCTTAATGATTTTACAGTACAAAGGCAAGAGAAAGCAAATTATAGCTTTAATGTAGGATGGAAGGCTAAGAGAAAGAGGGGGTTAAAGAAAGGAAAAATCACATGTACCTTTGAGGGGAGGAGGTGGGAAGGTGAAATGCAGGGAAGTGGAGAGAAAGACTTCCTAGCCAGCCCTGGATGAATGAGTCATCAAGAACTCCTCCTGCTTTCTCAGTGTCTATAAATAATCCCAGGTGCTGCCATTCCATTTAATTACTAAGCCTCTCCAGATGGAGAAAAATAATTAAGCAGTCTGTTCCACCAACACGATATAAAGAATGGGGTAGCAACCTGCAAAACATTTCAGTTTTTAAGTTTGCTTTCAACTATAAGGGCAGAAATGAAGAGGGGGCAAGTGATTGAGCAGCACAGATCTTAGGGAACACCAAATGCCTACAGTTAGATTCTGGGTAGAAATTTAAATTTAAAAAAAAAAAAATACTGGTACAAAGGGGCTCAAACTCTCCCAGAAGTAAAACTGCTAACATTTAATGAAGAAACCTCAGTAGAGTTGTTGAAGATAGGTTGTCAAAAAGAAAGAAATCAGAATGCAATTTATTTATTTCTTAACTATATAAGAAATACGCCATTGACTGGGCCTCCGGATGCAGATGTGATAAAAAATTTTATATCTTTGTGTCTGATGCAAATATTCAGAAGCGATTACACCCAAATACGTCTAACGAGAAAGCTGGAAAAAAAAAATCACAAAAGTAAAGTTTCTAAACGTAGACATTCTTAAAGAATTGTGCATTTATCATCCCAAAGTTTAATGGCATCAGGATATACACATTTCAGGTATTCAAATAACAATGGCAACTGAGTCAAAATGAATAAGACATTCTCCTCCAAATCATAAATTCAGTGATAATCAGATGCTCCTTGAAAAAACACGACAATCATATCCATAAAATCATAATAATCAAAACTACAAAAAGTTTGGGGTCACCAAACTTCTATAACATTAAGATGGTTGTTTGGTTAGAAGATATTTCAATTCTGGTAGAAAAAATGGAGAGAAGTATTCATGAGGAATGGTGAAGAAAAGGTTGAAAAACAAAACCAATCAGGACCCCATTCAGAGAGTGATGATGGAAGATTCTTGGTCTGAAACAATACAGGCCTAGTTAAAGGTAAACTCACTCTGAATTTTGGGTATTCTTTAATCCATAAATTGAAATCAGAAATAATTAAATCTTTTTTTTTCAGTTATTTTTAAAGCAAAGTATCCTTCTACAAATTGCCTAATCATTCCACTGTCATTTCAAATTTCCTGTAAACATAAGTTTTATATTTTTTTAATACATTAAACAGATAACCCATGTAGCGTATTATTATCGAATAAAATACTTTAAAAGAACAATTTAATGACTTTTGTTATTTTACATTTTTATAGGAAATCAGTCTAACAGTAAAGAACAGTGGAGGATCTACTATAACGAACAAAAAATAATTGTTTCAATTTTTGTACTTATATAAATTAGCTGAACAAGCATTTAATTATCCCGTTTAGTGGTCTAATAACAAATATCTACATTTCCTATCGTAATTAAAGGATTTATTTGAAAATCCTTTAAAATCAAACTTCACCCTTTCCCCTATACCTGCCAGAGGGCTGCTGGTCCAAAGGTGTCTGTAAACTAGGAATCAGGTGTTCCTTCCTCCAGACACATTAACATGTTTTGAAAAGTTGTAATAAATATTTCAATCAGCCGTGGCTGTGAAGTGAATGCACCTCCTATAGCTTGTGTGGGCCCAAATGCACAGAACCATGTATGGCTGCCATGGTTCGCTATCTTCCACACATGGAGGTGGTCTTTCCTTCCTTCACTGGTGTTCACACAAAACACTCAGGAAAGACCTAGCTCACTATCTTTCAGCACTGACACTGACCTTCAACTCTGTAACCAAAAAGATTTCAGCTACCACTCAAAGTTACTGGGGTCTAGGTTGGGATCATGTTGACGTGAAGGCAAAAAAAAAAACACAAAACATTGCCCGAAGACCATGCTGCAACAGGAATGCAAACCCCCTCCAAAGTAGACAGACAGCCCTAACTCAGATCCTGATTACTGCTACATCATCTGGACCCCTTACGTAAAATCTTCCATATTTAACTAAAGAAAAGAATTGTAAACACTATGTGAGTTCAACAATCATGCCAGTGAGCCACAACAGGACCACCTGCAAGCAGCCTCTAGTCTAGACCAACAACATATGGTTTCTAGGTCACCCATGTGCCCCCTGGGTTTGTGCTTGTTTCAGTTTTAGAAACATGAACTTCATCATAACTAACCACAACAAAGGCAGCGAAAGGGCTGAAATTACCTGTAATCAGAGGCAAATGATGAGAAAGAAAAAGGAAACAAAGATAATGGAAAACTGAGAGTGTAAGGAAATTATTCTAGTGCATGGAGTAAGTCAGCATCAGGGCCACAACATCTACGTGAGGCTTAGCCTTGCCCAGACATGAGCTCATGGCACATTCACATCATGTCCCTCCAGATAATGAATATGTGGGTTTATGAGCAGCAGTTCTGAGCACAGCCCCTTCACAAGCGGAAGAGCTTCTCCACTCCCCTCTTCCTAGCCATTATCACGTGGACTGCGGGGTCCTAATAGACATGAGCTGAATACATTTATTATATTTAATGGGGCAACTGGTAGCATTTCCAGCATGGAATCAGTGCCGAAAGGATGTAAATACTTCTTCAGTACCGAAATGTAAGATGCCAGGTTTGAATTTGGAAATGTATATCAAGATTTAACTGACTACTCGGGGGAGAAATATCAAACTCTCAAATTTAACATACATATAGTAAGATTCAAAATACAAAGATCTCAAAATATGGGCCCTAACTAGACTTCCAAATTAAAATAACAATAATAAAATTTTCCTTTCCATTGCATGCCACAGTGTGAACTCAAATATATATAAGCGCATATGTGAACTTACAAAGAAAACAAAGGAGCAGCTCAACACACCCACTATCTAAAAAAAGTTCTGTTCTATTTTATTTTATCTACCCTCTATTTTGTGTCTAGAGGATAGCAAGCCCAAATTTAGAGAAGAGCTTACCAGATGAAATACACATTACATTTCTTTGTATGTGAGCTGATAGTCATGTACCAGAAATCTTTTAAAAATTCAAAATCTAGATTTCACTGAGGTGTTTTGCTAGTTTGTACACCAACATGCCTCGCTTGCCTAAGACTCTAATTGGTCTTATATTTAACAAGAGTTTATAGAGCTGGAAAAACAGAAAGCCTTTCGGTAGAGCATGCTGTGAACTAGTCCTTCCAGTACTCATAAAAATATTTTTAAAATTTATTTTCCTATGAAAAAGGTGACCCATAAATTAGGACCTGGTTGGGTTGGGCATGCGTGGGCATGGCAGAGAAGGGGTTAGATTTGATGGCAGGACTATAGGAACAGAGGTCAGCTACATGAAAGTAGGATGGCAAGAGGACAAAAAGAGAAAATGAGGCATTAAACATGTAAGTGGGCATTGTTTAAGAATGGTTCAGGTGACCCCAGCATTGCCAAAAGCAAACCAATCACGGTTCAGAAGCAGAAGGGGTTCAGACAGAACCCAAGCGAGCTGCCAAGGGTACGGTGCCAGAACAGGCTTTTGTTGATGCAAAGAAGACAGGTACTCCGGGCGGTGATGGTGGTGGTGGCGGGGGCGGGGAGGAGAGTTCCATCCCATAGCAACAGAAGTGGATGGATAGGGATACATATTATTTGGCATTTACCAAGTGTCTACCATGTGTCAGGACCGATACCAGGGACTTCATTTAACGACTACTATAATATTGATAATGTAGCAGTTGCTATCCCTATTTCAGATAGATACTGAGGCTGGAAAGTTTAAATAATGACATCATTATGTTAAGAAGACCAGGTGGGATTTAAAAGCAAATATTTTTTAATCTAGCGAACAAGCTCTTAAAACACTATACTTTTCTGTGGTTCATGAAAGTCATCAGGGAAAAGAGATGTGTGTGGGAATAAAAGGAACAATGGGGACATGAGCGCAACATATAGCATAAACAGATGACTTCCAAAATCTCAGACCATGACCCACAAAAAGAAATACATGTTATAACAGGCCCCAGTATATATATACAGTATGTCTTTCTGTGTATGAATAACTAAAGAAAAGTTCTACAAAAATATTGTTATACACTGATATTTTCTGATTTTCTTTTTGTATTCTAATTCAATATTTTAAAAATGCTGGTCAGGACCCAGTAGAAGGTCAGAACTCACAGACTGAAACCAGTGCCATAACCAATACCGATGACTACCATTCTCACTGCTTTTGATGTTTGGGAAGAGTATTAGGCTTTTCAATTTTTCACACATAATCTCCCAATTGAGCCTTTATCCAAGAAAAGGAAAGGGAGACAGGGTAGTTAAGAGGGAGAGATAAACAGTAGAGAGAATCATCCATCATGTGTCACCCACTCAAAAGGGCAGTGAAAATAACATACTTCAAATAAAAATGGCTTCATCTCGAGGACAAAGGAGCTTGCCCAAAAGGCAGAGGCTAAAGGCCTATGTTGGAGAAGGTTTGATGATGTCTTTCATGTTCCTTTGAGTTGTCAGAAAGACGTCATTTTCCAACAATGACTCACCGGTAAAAGGAACACCTGAATCTAAGGCAAATTTTAAGACTGAGAGACAAGTCACATACCTACTTCTTAGGTTACCTGCCACATAAAGAAGCACCAGATCTCTTCTAGGCTACTTGGTCAAGACACCTGATGATCGACACTAATTTGATGCGACTTGTTAAAAAGTACAGAGAGCATTAACAAGGTTTGGCTTCTAGGTACGGAGTCAACCAATGAGCCAGGAACACTCATTAATGCAAACACATTAAAAAAGAGAGAGGGAAAGGATGGGAAATCATAAATGTACTGACTTGGAAATGGTCTCAATAAAAACTTTAGTTACCATGGAGATTTCCGGGAGGGAAAAAGGGTCTCTTTAGAGAAGTGACTGATGCTATTTATTAATCTACTTGCAAGTAATGTCAAATTTTAAAGTTGCTCCAAAGAAAACCATCTTTTTTTTTTTTTTACATCAGCCTCTTAATATGCTGAAGGAACCTGTTCAAAATGCTTCAGCAGTAAAGTAACTTAGATGATAAATGTGTTCTTCAATCTGTGCACCAGTCAAGTAGCAATAAAATCAGAATAATTCATGCAAAATTTTTCATTATGTTTCTAAACATACTTATTTACATTTTAAATCACACATTAGACAATATGAAATATCTTTCATTTAGACAGGTGTGAAGTAGAAAACAGATGCATTCATTAAACATAGAACAATTCAGTGAATTAAAAATAAATACTGAGAGAACTCTCTGGTTGAAGTACTTGGGCCACTGATAACTTACTTGAAAAAATATGGCCATGGCTCCAATTATTCTGTTTTCAGAAATTGCAGTTTGAAAGCTGTCAAAGTCATCTGGATTGTAAAAGAAAATCTGCATCTGTAAAAGAACAATTAAAAATATATTATGAAAATTTTTACACACACCTACTCAAAAGTAGAGAGAATAGTACAGTGAACCCAGATTCCCCAGTTACTAAGATTTTGCCAAATGTATTCATCCATCCATTTTTTCTTTGCTAAAGTATTTAAGAGCAAACCCCAGACATCGTATCATAATCATATCATTTTACTTCTAAATACTTTAGCAGGCGTCACTAAAGCACACATCTCATTAACGACAATGCCTTCTTGTCACCCAAAATAAATAATACTGACACCTCCTTATTACCTAATACTCATGTCTTAGTGAAAAGTTCCCTGTTAAGAAGCAAAATTTTAGTGGAGTTAAACACCTTGAAGTAGAGAGCTAAGCCTGTAAGAGTCAGTCTACATGTTAAAACTATAAAAGCTGAAATGGGCACAACTTTATAAACGCCACCCATTCTAATGATGAGAATTTGAAGGGGTCGCTCAGTAGCTTTGAGAAATAGCTTAAATGGAATATTTCACTGAATTCACAAAGAAATAAAATGGTAATGACAATAATAATGCCTTACATTTCACAGTTTGAACAAAGCCATCGCATACATTATTTCACTTAATCCATCTAACAACCCCTGTGATGATACAGCAAAAATTACTACACTGAGTTATAGATGAGGAAATAGTACTTCAGAAAGTTAATGTTAAT
This sequence comes from Pteropus vampyrus, assembly GCF_000151845.1. Lineage (NCBI taxonomy): Eukaryota > Metazoa > Chordata > Mammalia > Chiroptera > Pteropodidae > Pteropus > Pteropus vampyrus. The sequence continues at coordinate 2,621,542 of NW_011888822.1, read as the reverse complement.
TTGGCTAAAATTAAACATCAGAAGAAGAGTATAAAATCCAGGTGCTCTCATCCCAACATTAACTACCTTCTCTTCCATTTGGCTAGAATTCCTTATTCAAAAAGCAGAACACAGATAAATCAACTTAAAATCATTATACAGTTTTAATGCTTGAACACTCCTTGATACTTCATATAATTTCAGAGAACAAAAATGGACCATAGAGTATTCTCCTGAAACCATGTATATGATAAAATTAATAGATCTGGGTTCTTTTTCCAGCTTCCTCATTTACTCACATGTGAGAACTCAGGTAAGCAAGCTCATTTCTGACCATCGACTTCCTCAAGTATAGAATCAAATATCAACCCTTGGTAGGGTGGGTATGGGGACCAAACAAGTGAGTGTAGTCTATAGCGTGTAGCACCACGCTTAGACCTCATCGGTGCTCAACAAACTACCACCACCACCACCACCAACATCCTCATCATCATACTGTAAACTTAACACGTGATAGACATCTTAAAATTCCTAATAATAGGATTTCCCTCAATCTTCTAGACTAAACCTATTCCTTACAGAAAGTCAAATCTCCTATATCATTAGCTTTTCCATGATCTTTTTTTTCCTACTTTCCAAATGATATGATGCTTTTTTCTGAAAAAGATTAAACAACCACACCTCAGATGGAGTTTGAAGATTTGGTACTGAATGATAAATTCCCAGCAGGGAAAACAAAGTCACAGAGACTAGCTGAGTATGGGTCAAAGGTAAAATGATATAGCCACTATGGAAAACAGTATGGAGGTTCCTCAAAAAAACTAAGAATTGATCTACCAAATGATCCAGCAATCCCTTTCCTGGGTATTTACCCTAAAGACTCGAAAATCTATATTTGAAAAAGATATTTGCACACTGATGTTCATAGTAGCATTATTCATGGTAGCCAGGACATGAAAGTAACTGAAGTGTCCTACAACAGATGATTGGATGAAGAAGCTGTGGTACATATATACAATGGAATATTACTAGGCCATAAGAAGAGATGAAATACTGCCGTTTGGGACAATGTGGATGGACCTTGAGATAACCATGCTAAGCAAAATAAGCCAGACAGAAAAAGTTGAAAACCACATGCTATCACTTATATGTGGGATATTAACCTAAAAGCAACAAACAAACAGAACAAGCAAAGACTCATGGACATGGACAATGGACTAGTGGTTACCGGGTGGGGGGAGGTAGACAGGGTAAAAGGGGTCAAATATGTGGTAACAGAAAGAAATCTAACTATGGGTGGTGAACACGCAATGCAATATATATTATATATATGTAACATATATATGCCTTACTGTTAAATTGTGCACTTGAAACTTACTATAATAAAAATTAATTTAAAAAAATAAAAATAAATAAATAAATAAATGGGGGAGGAGGTAGAATGAATTAACCATGATGTTAAGAATAAGGTGATATTTCTTTTCCGAAGGGTGAAATCGGGAACCCAAGTCAGGACACTTTCTAGGAAAACTCAGGTACCCAAGTGGATGGAAGAAGGATGGGTAGATTCTTTACTAGGATTCTCTTTCTTAAAGGAAATTACTCTTCTCAGACTGGGAATTCCAACTGAATCTGGCAGCTTCTTACAAATGTGTTTGTTGCCTTTAGATTTGGACAGCTGTAGACATCATGAATTTACATCAGCAAAATCCATTCGATGAGGTGCAGATTAAAAGTTTAACACTGGGTGAACTGCTTTGGGTACATTGTTCCTAACCGAAGAAAGAAACTCTACACAAGTATATTCAGAAAACTACACTTGCCTTTTAAAACTCGGGTCCTGAAATTAAGTAAGTTCACAGGATGTTTTCATATTCTTCAGTGCACAGGCAAGGGCGACATTAATGCATCACCTGAATAGTGTGTGATACAAAACACTTTAAGGCCTCTTCAAGGGCATTTTCATTTACAACTGGGTGAGAAAATTCATTTTTAGAAAATGTCTTTGAGTCATGCCTCCACCCATCAGGATAACAAAATGTCTTACAGAGAGAACAATCAACATAGGTCCGAAATGCCAATTTTCCTTGCTATTTTTCCCAAATTGTCTACTGAATTACGTTAACTTTTGAAGCTATCTTAAATGAGAGTAAATAAGTAGATGGAGTTTTGCTGAGTAAATTGGACTTTAAGTTATATTAGTGTTATTGTTGATGAGACAGATTTGGGCAGAGGCTGAAAACCTATTTTCCAAAACCATCTTTGGAAGGTGTTGTGGTGGCTATTAAATATCTTGAGTAGCCCATAAACCTTCTGTATCTGCTGTCAAGAACCATACTCAGAGCCTTCCCTTCAGCATTCCCCAAAGTATGTTCTTTCTAATAATGTGAATCTAAGTGACACTTATGGTATAGCAATCCTCCTGAAGAAACATCACCTGAAGAAAAGAGCTGGAAAACCCAGCGATAAAGAGACCTATTACCTGTCCCATGTAGCATTCACCTACCACCACCAATTATTTACATTTTACTCCATTGACATTCTCTCTCTCTCTTCCCACATGCAATTTTTTTTTTTTCTGAATCATTTGGTGGTGAGTGGGACAAAATATGCCCCTTTACCTATAAATACTTAAGTGTATCTTTTCTAAGAATATTTTCTTATACAACCACAATATAATTATTAAAATCAGCAAATTTTACTTTGATACAATACCATTTACAGCGCATTTTCAAATTTTGGCTAGTTCCCAAATAAGTCCATCAGAGATTATTATTTTGTTCTCAGTCCAGGAATCTAATCTATGATCAAACTTTGCACTTAGTTGTCATGTCTCTACCCTGACACCTTCCACACTCAACTTTCATCTGGAACAGTCAGTCTTCCTTCGACTTTCTTTCTTCTTTTACTGTGGTAGTGTGAAGTGTACACCCCTGTTATTATGTAGACTTGGGGTCTGCCTCATGGTTTCTCATGATTAGATTAAGATGGTGCATTCTGAGCAGGTTACCACAGTATCAATATTTTGTCTTCACAGTACACATCAGGAAGCACATTCAGTGGGTTTATACAAACAAGAGGAATGTTTAACTTGATCACATGGTTATGGTGATGTCTGCTAGGCTTCTCTACTATAAAGTTATTAATTTTCCTTTTGTAATTAAAAAGTACTTTGCAGGGAGATATTTTAATATATAAATATCTTGTGCCTCATCTAACATTCATCCATTAGTTTTAGTACCCATTGATGATTTTCTAACTCTGCCATTCTTCTATATTCATTAATGGCATTCTAAGTGTAAGAAATAGCCTTCCTTTCTCTAGTTTGTTTTCTCGTTCGTTCGTTCGTTCGTTCATTCATTCATTCATTCATTCATTCATTCATTCATTCATATCAATAAGGATTCACTTATTTTTGCTTTTACTATATTCAGTGGCTTATAATCCATTACTACCGGTATTTATTTTGATGCTCAAACTGTTTCAGATGTGACCAATAACAGATTCTTCAAACAGGTTCCTCTGTCATTCTGCCATGTTCCCACGATTTTTTATTTTTAAATACCTCCTTATTAGCTGACACAGATGTTTTGCACTCATCTTTTATTTTCCCTGCTCCAGTCTTAAAATTGGTCATTTCTTGAGTGAGCTCTGCTTCCTTTCAGTGAGGAATGATATTTAACGTTAACAAGTTTTTTCTAAATATGTTTGAGGTTAGAACAGTTTGGTTCTTCAACAAAACTATATAGCATAAGGCTGTGTGTATCAGTTCAAACCAGGACCCTCTTTACAAGGAAAGGAAAGCTGGATCAACTTTGTATAAATGGACATCCCTCCACCAAGCAGAGTGCCATGAGATATGTAAGTCTCCCCAACAACAGAAACAAACTACATGAAACTCAACTATAAAACCACTGGTAGACTGTTGTGCACCAGGTGCAATCAAGGGACCAGTTTGAAAATATCTTTCAAACCCTTGAGCAAGAGTCACAAGCCTAGATGGATCATTCAATTCTACCTTGTGAAATAGCTGGAATGGAAAAATCTCCAGGCATTTCTCTAGCCCGATTAAGGTGATAGATAATATAGAACATAATAGCACATAACCTGATGTTTGGAAACAATTTTATATGGAGAAAAAGCCCCATCACTGGTCCGGAAGCATGTGCTAAAATACAGATATGGAAAATGCCTGAATGAATGGCAACATTGCCAAGTAATGAGAAGGAGATGAAATAGGTACTATGAGCATAGGGTTGACGGCTCTCAATGCTCTACTGTTGTTGAGTACTAACATGACATACACAGAGCCACAACAAAATGTCTACTTAGCTTCCCTTTCTCCTGCCTTATCTTTAAAATGACTATAGTTGCAATTTGATTTGAAAATCTTGTATATGCTTAGTTTCCAATTTGTATCACTCTCTGTGTTAAATAGGATGAAGAGAAAACAACAAATCTGAAAACTGAAGCCTTCCACATTTATATTAATGTTATTTTTCAAACATGTAGTGAGTACCTACTGTATGCCAGGTACTGTACTACCATTCCGGAACACTGACTGAGGTGGGTAAAACCATGATCCTCATTTTACATCCAAAGAACCCAAGGATTTCTGAATTTACAAAGTTTTTAATGAAGGAGGGTGGGGTTGGGATAGGAACCTTATCTTTTCAATCCTATTCAAGGTCTTAATCACCATGCTTCCTTTCAAAAGGCAAAAAATTTTGCTTAATGCCTATTATGTATAAGGCACTATGACAGATGAAAACACAGTTTGTGCTTGGGAAGACTAAAATATTAATAATGAGACCAAGTTAATATTTTTTTTTGACTGCCAAAGTTGAATCATAGAGAAATGTATCACAAAAAGTATAAGGCAATAAATGGTTCATGGTCAAGTGAGTCATATATTAAATGAACGCTAAAGTAATACAGACAATGGGCGAGAGGAGACATTTTCTTGAAGGTAGACTTTCTACTGTTTGATGTTAGACAGCTCTCACATCTCTGTGATGAGGGTGGCAAGAGGAAATGATCCCAACACAAGAGTGGAAAATCCAACAGTACCTCTTTGGTGACTTAGAAAGCGCTATATTTTAATTTCCTCTCCAAAAACTTATATTTCCTTAATAGGTACCACCCCTCAACACACACACATACATAGCCTAAAAAAATTCATGATGAATTAAGTAGGGAAAGGTCATGCAGATAACTCAGAGGAAAGGCAATGTGCTGATAATTCACTAGGCATTTCCAGGATACTATTGGGCATCTTTAACAGAGTGGAAGAGCCCATAGGAAAAAATACAGAATGAGAAAAGATGAAATGTATGTAAACAGGATGAGATAAAGATGGTGACTAAAAAGGCAACAGCAAGAATTAAAAATCA
>NW_011888822.1:2593630-2615145 GCF_000151845.1 Pteropus vampyrus | reverse complement strand
TTATTATGTTTCTACCTTGTGACAATTAATTTTATGTGTCAACTTGGCTAGGCTAAGGTGCACAGTTGTTGGGTCAAACATTATGCTAGATGTTGCTGTGAAGGTATTTTTAAGATGTGATTAATATTTAAATCAGCAGACCGAGTAGATCAAATTACCTTTCATAATGTGGTGGGCTTCATCCAGTTAGATGAAAGCCTGAGGTCTCCCTAAAAGGAAGAAATTCTGCCTCTAGCCACAACACAGAATTTGTGCCTGAGTTCCAGACTTTGGACTTAAGACTGCAATATCAATTTTTGCTAGAATTTCAAGCCAGCTCTGCAAATTTCAGACTTGCCTGACTCCACAACTGAGTGAACCAATTTCAATCCCTCCACTCTATACATATATATAGCTATTTATATCACTGTCTACATTGTTATCTATATCATCTATCTATTTATTTATCTATCTTTTTATGGGGTAGAGAAAGGTAGGTATACATCTATTGTCTTCCTATACCTTTATCTCCTCTATTGGTTCTATTTCTCAGGAGAACTCTGACTAATACACCCGCAAAGGTCACTTCAAATTTTATGCAGACGTATCCAGAAATATGTATATGTGCCTGTGTATCACATTAGAAGACCATTCTGCAACCCAGTTACTTTCTGAGCTTGTTTGAGCTCTGAGCTCTATCCCTCTCTAAAAGGCTTCTCCCCTACAGAATGTAGCCCCTGTTAGAAGCCAGTTCTTGTGACTTACAGAAAATGTCCATGAAGCTGGCAGACAACACAACTGGATGATATTAAATGAAGATCAAGGAACATGGGCTACAGCATCAGACTCGATTTGGACAGTGAAGACACTGGAGATCTCTAAGGTCCAGTGTCCCCTTCTGTCAAGAATAGGAGATCATGGGATTCTTGTAATAAAGATTCACTACTCACATACTTTGGAAAGTTAAGAATAAACTAAAAAGCTCACACTTTTTACTATTAAGTATCTTTACTACTTTTTTATGACCAGAAGAGATATATAAATTAAAGTGGAAACAAATTGTTTCCATGGGCTAGCCAACATCCCAATGAGTCATGCCACAAGGTGCAGCAAAGAAATCTGTGTGTGGGCTTTACACAGCTTCGCTGGAAGAATATTTTTAGAAGAACTGTGCTCCAAAGAATAGCAGGTATTCAGCATCTTTGCAGGCAAGGTAGCATTTAAATAAACATTCTGAAACGCTTGCTTTATACAATATCATTAATCACGAAGTGCACTAATCCTTAATTACTTCCTTTTTACACTTGACCTATAACATGAAATTATCTTCAACTACTTTACTGCAGGAATCTAAAATTTTGGAGAAGAACCCTAAGTGCACATCAGGGCTATGATTCATATACAATCAGTTGCTGAAATGTTTTGGGGATCCCATTTAAAAGTCTCTGTGTGTAACTTGTTTATTCCATTATGTCTATTTATTAGATGATTTTTGGAATTTATGGTTCAGTGATGCATCTGTTAGTGAAATAAATATTTAATCTTTGGAATTTTCCATTGGTAGGAAAGAGTTCAGGCTCTTACAGTAGTAAGCTGAGTTTTTCATGGATTTACTATACATGATTCATGAGTTATTTCTTACAGTTCAGCATAGTTTGAACACAAAGGAGGTAGGTTCCGCATCTGGCTTTATGTTCGCCAGATACCTTTAATATACTCAGGAAAGAGGGCAGTAAGCAGTAGCTGTATGACCCAACTGTGTTTGTCACCCTTTCTGAGACGTAATATTCCCTGAGTAAACTGAGGATAAGAAATACATCACTGGATTAGTGAGGATTAAATAAAATAACAAGTAAAGCACCAGGCACAATGTAGGCCCCCAATAGATTCACCTGTCTTTGAAAATTAGTTAAAGGCAGGAAAAAAAAAAAAAAAGGAAACAAATACAAATAAATTAAAGGGCTATTTGCAATAGCCCCAAATTGGAACATGACCTAATGCTAATCAATAATGAAATAGATAAAAAAAATTATGGCACAGTCACACAATGTAACATCTAATGGAATACACTACAACTATAGTAATAATATAGACAAATCTCATAATACTGAGCTGAATAAGCCTGATTAAAAAAAAAAAAGAAGAAAAAGATATACTGTGGACTAAAGTATAAAACCAAGAGAAACTCATGCAGTTAGAAGCCAATACACTGGTTACCTCTGGGGTCAGTAACTAGAAGCAGGGTTATGGGGGTGCTAGTAAGTGCTCTTTCTTGATCTGGGGCCTGGTTATGAGTATAAAAATTCGTTCAGTTGTACACTTAATATTTGTGAATTTTCCTCTTTGTATATTATACTTTAGTAATAGACAAATAATATTAGTGAAATAGCTGCACTTTTAAAACTGGGATAAATCAAAAGTATAACATCACTTAATAATAGAGCAGGACAAAGTTTGCTTCTCCACCCCATACCCATGTGATTTGATAGTGGCTACTCTAAACCACTGGATAAGTTCAGAGAGAACTTAATCTGCTTAGAGCAAATTAAGGTGATTGACCCAGGTATATAGTATCAGGCCAGCCTAGGACCAAACAACAATTACATGGACCAAGCCCTGTTTCTTCTTTCCCTCCAGGCAGATACCTCCATAAAACATTTCATGAGAGCTGCTTAAATGTATCCGAATCTTTCTTAGATGAGAAAAAGCCAAATCAATATTACAAGAAATGTTAAAGGGACTTCTTTAAGAAGAAGAAAAATAAATAAAAAATATTAATAATAAAATGGCAGTAACTACAAACTTATTACTTTAAATGTAAACGGATTAAATGCTCCAATCAAAAGAAACGGGGTAGCTGAATGGGTAAGAAAACAAGACCCTTATGTGTGCTGCCTACAAGAAAATCACTTCAGTTTGAAAGACACACATAGACAAGAGTAAAGAGATGGAAAAATATTTCATGAAAATGGAAACAAACAAAAAAAGCTGGCATAGCAATATGTATACCAGACAAAAAGACTTTAAAACAAAGGCTATAACAAGAGACAAAGAAAGACAGTAATCTCACTTCTGGGTATTTATCCAAAGAAACCCAAAACACTACTTCGAAAAGACATATGCACCTCCCCCCATATGTTCACTGCAGCAATAATAGTAATAACCAAGATATAGAAGCAACCTAGATGTCCGTCAACAGATGAATGGATAAAGATGTTGTATATTTTACACAACGGAGTACAACTTAGCCATAAGAAAGAATGAAATCTTGCCATTTGAGACAACATGGATGAACCCAGAAGGTATGCTGAGTGAAGTGTCAGACAGAGAAAGACAAATGCCGTATAATCTCACAGATATGTGGAATTTAGGAAACAAAATAAACAAATGAATAAAATAGAAACAAACCCAGAATTTCAGAGAGTATCTTGATGGTTGCCAGATTGGGGGGCGGGGTGAAAAAGGGGAAGGGATTAAGATGTTCAAACTGCCAGTTATAAAAACAGTTACAAGGATATAAAGTACAGCACAGGGAATATAGTCAGTTATATTGTAATAACTATGTCTGGTATCAGAGGCGTACCAGATTTTTTGGGGTGATCACTTGGTAAGTTATATGAATGTCTAATTACTATGTTGTACACTTGAAATTAATATAATATTGTATGGCAACTGTAATTGAAAAATAAAATTATTTAAAAATAGAAAGAAAAAATGTATCCAAATCTTACCATACTTTACATGAATGAATGAATTCCCCTAATCCTTATCATCACTTTTGGGGTTAGGTACTATTCTTTTCCCCATTTTATACAAAAAGAAATTAAAGCTGAGATACTAGGCTTTGTCTAAAAAGTAATAAGGCTGAGATTCAAACCCAGGCATTTAACTGCAGAGCCCACACATTTAAAATCCTCTCTGTATAGCATCATGACCAGAATTCCCAATAGTGATGAGAACTCCCACTAGTTATCTCTAGGATCTAGAGCAGCGGTTCTCAACCAGGGGCAATTGTGGACACCAGGGAACATTTGTCCATGTGTAGAGACATTTTTAGTTATCATAACTGGGCAGGAGATGCTATCGGCATCTAGTGGGTAGAAGCCAGAGAGTCTCCTAAGCACCCTACAATGCACAGGACAGCACCCTCTCCCCGCAAGCAAGTAATTATCCTGCCCAAAATGTCAATAGCGGTGAGGTGTAGAAACCTTGTCTATGCCCACTGTCTCAGGAAACCTAGTCAATGGATATTATGATGCACTTTGTTTTTCTTTCCCTTTCCCACTACAAGTGAACTTTAAGGGCAGGAGTACAAGTCTTGCCCCACCCATAAGCCAGTTACTTCAAGACCTCTTTTACCTATTCATAGAGTTACTGTAATAACTTTTTCTATTAAACAATCTTTCCTTGCTTGCATAGATGTTTTATAAAGCTGGTTCTGAAATGCAGTGGAGCTTAACACCTTGGACATGATAGAGAGGGAGGGGGTCCCTAGGCACATCTGGAATTCATTTGTATTTCAAAAACACAAAAATAACCACCACAGTGTTTGTGCTCTTTGAAATATGAAACTTTTTAGAAATTGCTTTGTACTTGGGAGTAACAGCCACATGATTCACCATGAAATGAAGTCTGGAAAATCATTTTGGATAAATGGACCTATAAATTCAATAGAATTTCCATGACAACATAGACTGCAACACTCAACCACAAATAAAAGGTTATAAATCATTCAAAACCAACTAGGAATCAGCAATATGTATCCTGTTTTAAAATGCAAGAAACCTGAAATGTAGTTTATTTGTTACTTACTCACTCAAAGTTCCCATTAGAGTTCTTTCCTCACTTCTCATATTGTATTTTCTATCCCATAATAGCTTTTGGGGAAATGATGATGCCAAGAATCTGTAATTAATCTATATAAAATTAAAACAGGTACAGAGTTGGTTGTATTCTTCCGTTTCTCCCAGCAAGAAGCCTACAAGAAAGCTTCGGCACAAAGTTACACAGTTTTACACAGAAAACGGCTTTTTGCCCCAGGTAGCTGAATGTTGCCAAATCAATGTCTCCATAAGAAAAAGGTTTATGCAAAGCATTTCTGAGAACACATATCCAAGACAACCTGGACATTTCTCAAATGCTTCTGAATTCTATAAATCAAAAATCACATCCTCTAGTGTTCTCAGGACAATCCCCACAGTGAAGTCTTTTTTAAAATAGCTGGGCCAATCCAACTTGAATATCTGTTCTTCATAACTGCTCTGTGCTCCTCAGGTTATCTGTTGCATTCTGGTGGAGTTTCTCTTACAACAGACTCTTGTAGATACAGGATGCAGGGACCTCTCCCATTGGGTGGTGCTAGCCCCAGGACCAGGCACTTACTCAAGGTATTCATTAAATGACTGGAATAAATGAATAGAAGTTATTTCTCCCACAGGAGGAAATGAGTTGCATCACTCTATTAGGAACCTCTCTCATTATTAAGTTTCCTTTCAAGACAACAGCTTTGGGTGAGTAACTGGAGGTAGGGGTGGGGCAATTTTATGGAGTAATAGATTAGGCTTCCAGAAGGGCTGCACATCTGTAATACTGTCAAAGGTTGTACATGTGTGCACTGGGCAGTGTCTGCCACTTTTCATCAGATGAACTCTTACAGTCCCATACATTACCACATGTTGATAACTCTTCATGACACATTTTCAGCCCCGAACTCATGTGGTCTATGGCTTTTGTCAAAATCTTCAAGGGTTCTGGCAAGCCAGAAAGGTTAAGAATAACTACTACAAAGAAAACAAAAAAAAACAAAAAACCGCGAACATGCCTCTATGAGCCCTAATCCTTTCTCTAAGATACCTAGGCGTGGTTCAAACTGTGTCCTGAAAGGGTATACATCTTTGTCTTCTAGACAACAATGTATGAGAATGCCAATTTTCCTATACCTTTGCTATCAATTGATTTATAGAGCCTACTTATTTTTTACCCATTGGATGAACACTTAGGTTCTCATTTTTAATTTTCCTAATAACCAATAAAGAATAAAGATCCTTATTCATTTTTTTCGTAATGATTTTTCCTTTTATAATTTAAGGAGGCTCTTTATTCAGAAAACTAAGGCTTTGCCACAAGTATTACAAATGCAAAGACAAACATACATGTACATTTGCCCCACCACCACTGGCTTCAGGAAAACAAATTGGCATATATAGTAAATACAAGAATTGGTTTAAAAAAAAAATCTATGGAGAGGAGAAAAGAAATTGACAAATAGGCACTGACATTGAAAGGTCTCAAAGATATATCATTAATAGAGAAAGTCAAGATGCAAAATAAATACACGTTTGACTTAGACAAATCCATACAACAAAATACTGTATGTGTTGTATGTAGCTGAACAGATATACAGATATAAGGAAAGGAAAGAAACTTCTCTGGAAAATAACAAACAAATAGGAGTAGTTTTCTCTAGGGAGGGGACTTGGATTGGTTTAGGAGCCAAGAAAGGTGGTTTGTTTTATCGCACCTGTTTAAAATACTTGCTTGCTCTAAATAAGAGCTTATCGGATGGGGGAGAGTGGCAATTTCTTTTAAAATGAGAAAAAAAAAAAAACAAAAAACAAAAACGGAAAAGAAAACAACAAAACCAAAATCCCACCACTGCTGCAGAAGGAGAAGGTGAAGCTGGTGGATCTGTTTGGGGACTCAATTCAAAAGATCAGCTTTATCAGTAAAGTGCTCCAAAAGTATGAGTCTATTAGCCAGGCCCTAGCAAAAGACAGACCAAAATCATACAGGCAATGACCCTCCCTTTATTCCTGATCTCACCTTGACACAATTCATTCTTCATTTATTTTTCCTGCAATGAAACACACAACTACTCAAGCTCACTAACACTCCAAAGGAGAGAGGAGAAAAGGAAACGACTAAACTACTGTTTGTGATATACTCAGAGTATTCAATTCATTTAACACAACTGCTCTGTTGAAAAGTATATTTATTGAAACTAATAATAGTTTCTCACTCACCTTGCCATAAAATTACATTGTGCACACCCAGTAAACACAAAATACCAGTTCTCTCAGGCCTTATCTTGGGTCAGAAAAACATCAGTGAATTAGAAGGAAAGCAGGGCTGCCCAAAGCTGAGCAAAGCTCCAGCTTCGCTGATGTACCAGGTACAACCTGAAAGGGATGAGTTAGAGGGAAGCTTTCAGGAAGTGTCTGAGGCCTTAGTGGTGAGGAAGACAGAGCTCCGCCACTATCATTGCTTTGATCATAGTTCAAAATACTCTTGGCTGAAAGATCCTCCTTTCTGTGAATCTCCACCGAGTATGATTTTAGATTTCAGAATCTTATAATCAAACATACGATGGAGTAGCAAAGATATGATTAGAAAACGTAAGTTCAAGTTCAGGCTCTATCTTATCTGGTATTAAGATCACAGACAAATTACTTAATATTTCCGAATCCCTGTTTCAAAACATGGAAAATTGAGACAATGATATTAGATTAGTTTGGATGATGGTGACTTAAAAAAGGTTTGGTGATCGGATATAACCTTACAGGTTTTGTGCTAAGATTAAACACCACTGGTAAAATAAGAATGCCACAAAACCTATGGGATATTATCAATATTATCTTCTTCCTCATTATTACTATGTTATAATTATTATAGAAAACTTCTTTTCAAAAAAAAAATTAGTGTCTCTGTTCAACCCATTACTTGGTACTGACTTCATTGATTGTACGAGTTTATATTAAGTCCTCTGTTGATTAGATTTTCCCATTTCCCATTCTGTTTCATATTCTCTCCTCACCCCCAAATTTTATTATGAAAAAGTTTTAACATAAAATCAAAGAATATTTCTGTGAACACCTTTAGATCACCACCTAGATTCTACCATTAACATTTTAATGTACTTGCTTTATCAAACAGTCTGTTTTTCTCTATTCATTTAATCAGGTACTGAGTTTTAAAGGAAAAAGAACCATCAGCACTCTCTGACAGCCAGCCATTGTCAAACTAGTAATCTCAGCATTAAGAGAAAGCCAAGAATGTTTTCCAAGCTTTGGGTCCAAGCCAGAGAAAGCACTGCTGGTTTGCAAGGGGGTTAATAACTCTATTAATGAGAACATCTTGAGATTCTGATAGCTACATCTTGGCAGGGAACTGTTAATAATTTGGAATAAAAACGGAGTTTAAGGGAGGGGATAAAAACAACAAAATGTCAAAGCCATGGCTTTATGAAGCCAAGTGTCTACAGGAAAGAGTATCAGCCAATAATCATTGGCTCCATTCACATCTATTCCTGATTAACTAATACTAGAACACACTCAGAAAGACAATACATTAAATATAATTTGCTCAAACACTTGTTTTACTTGTCCTGAACCTATAATATATAACATAACATCGAACACACCCAGATGTCTGACCAGGAAGCCCAGTTTATTACCTCCAAGTTTGAGATTCAGTCACCATAGAGAGTCATCACCACAAAATTCCAGCCCAAAATCTTAATGAAGAAGGTATTTCAAATCAAAAACTTAAAACTGGCTTCCTTAATTGGGATTTGAGCAATGTCGAAGATGTTACTAGGACAGTCATGAAGTTTAAAAGCATTTACGTATAACAGCAAAATGCTTCAGATGAGTTCATTGCCAACCAATAAGAGAATGACTAAATAAATTGGGTGCATCTATACTGCAGAATATCATGGAGCTCTTAAAAAAGAATGTTGTCAATTTTATGTGATATGCAAGAATACTTATGATATATTATTGAATTAAAAGGCAAGCTATGGAACACTATGCACGTGATCATCTCATTTTTCAAGAAAAGGAAGAAAATATAGAAACACACATAGGAAGAGAAAAAAACTGGAACAATCTGTAAGAAATTTAACCGTGGTTATCTCTGAGAACAAAGAATGAAGAGAGAGAAATGAAACAATGGCTTCAATTTTTACTTAATACAATCAGTACTATTTAAAGATTTTTCAATTTTCAATGAGAAGAATTTCTAGAGTAAATATTTTAAATAATAAGTAAAAGACAGCAACCACAAAGAAGGACTATAACAGGATGACAAGATTTGTTATTAAACCTTACAAAGTACTGACATACATACAGAATGTGTATGTCATAAGGACATTCCTAAGTAAGCTTGACGAAGTTTCAGAGTGATCATGCTCATGTAACAATGCTGATCCCAGAAACCCGCAGTGCTCCCATCTGGTCACTGTCCTCAACCAAGAGTAACCATCTCCTGACTTCTAACAGCAGAGATTCATTCTCCTGACCAGATGTCTTTTAAGCTCATTCTAAACAAGAGATTCTATGATGCTTTAAAGTAAATCCTCTCTTTTCATACCAGGCCTCAGTCCACATTCTTACAAAGTTAACTGCTGCAAGATCAATTACTTTTTATTCCCTGGTTTGTTTTCTGGATAATGGGAGTGGCGTCGGTGTTTGCAGAGGGCAATCTATATAGAGCTATTTCAAGGTGACGGCTAGTAAGGTAGATGGAATGGGGTTCCGAGGAACAAACATTTGAAAGAGAACAAGTCTAAAAATCACAATCTCTATTTTTATGAGCTCCATGTATGAAACAGCCACCAGGCCATGTGGTTTACAAAGATTAGGGCACTTTATCCTCGTGACGATTCTATGAGGGAGGCACTGTTGTCATCTCCATTTTAAAGACTGGGAAAGGGAGGATTAGAAAAGTATAGAAACTGCTTCAAGAACAGCTGGTGCGGAGCCCAGGCAAAATGGCATACATGATAGAGGCTCTGTCCATCCCTCTTGTGACCAAATCAAAGCTGTGACAGAAACGTGGAGCAAACAGCAAGCAGAGTAACCTGGTGTCTAGATGAACAGAAGCACTAAAACTAGGGAGAGAAATAAGAAATCAGCCTGCAATGGGAGGAGGTAGTAGTGGGTGAAGACGCGAGGCTGCCACGTCCTGAGCAGCTGAGTGGGACAGAGGCTGAGCCAGCGGCAGTGGCAGCTGTAGACACTTCTTAAAGGAGCCGTGTGCGCTAATAGATTTCTGCAGTGATGGACTCCCTCGTGCTGAGCGCCAGCGCCGGGGAGGGGTGGAGGTAGGGGGCTGCTTGGGGCGCGCCAGGGACTTACAGGGGGACACTGAGTTGTTGAAGCAAGAACCTGAGGCAAGGTTCTCTCCTGGGCAGAAGTTCCAGTAGTATCCATTGTTCCTCTGACGAGTCCTCTTCCTCCCAGTGTGCGGAGGCAGTGTTGCCATAGCTGAGACATCATCAAACTGGATAACAGAGGTCGCTCGGCCCAGAAGACTCCCTGAAACTCCGCCTCCCCCAACTCACAGCCCCACACAAGCCACTTCCAGATATATCCTCAGGGAGTCAAGTGCTTTTTGCTTAGCAGCTCCAAGACTCACATTGGTGGCAGCTGGCCTCGGTTTCTGGTGTGGCCCTTTGAGACAGCTATAAGCACAGCATCTGTGGATTGCTTGCTGAATCTTGCTGGAGGGGCACAGGCTGGGGCTAAAACTGGCCTGCAGCTAAACCCCTCTCAGGACTGTGCCACTGGACACCTACTTCACAAAGCCACGCTAATAAGACCAGGAGACTTAGGAGCTTTGCTTAGTTCATAGAAACAGACACAGAAAGGCAGCCAAAATGGGAAGACAAAGAAGCAGAAACCATATGAAAGAACAGAACAGAGATCCAGGAAAAATGGAGTCAAGCAATCTAACAGATGCAGAGTTCAAAACACTGGTTATAAAGATGCTCAGTGAACTTAGAGGAAGTGTAGATGAACTCAGTCAGAACTTCAACAAAGAGATAAAAAACATAAAAATGAAAATGGAAATTATAAAAGGGAACCAGTCAGAAATGAAGAATATATTATCTGAGGTGAAGAATATGTTAGAGAAAATCAAAAATGGATGAAGAAGAGGATTGAATCACCGATATAGAGGATGGGAAAGCCAAGGACACCCAATCAGAACGGTAAGAAAAGAAAGAAGCCAAGACTATAATAATAATTTAAGGAACCTATTGTACAAAATTAAATGTAAAAACATTTGTATCATAGGGGTCCCTGAAGGAGAAGAGGGAGAACAGGAAGTTGAAAAGCTATCTGAAGAAATAATGATGGAAAACTTCCCTAGTCTGGTGAAGGAAATAGACATACAACCCCAGGAGACTCAGAGAGTCTCAAGAAAGCTGAACCCAAAGAGGTCCACGTCAAGACACATTATAATTAAAATGCCAAAGGTTAAATACAAAGAGAGAATCTTAAAAACAGCAAGAGAAAAGCAGTTACCTACAAGGGAGCACCCATAAGACTGGCAGCTGATTTCTCAAAAGAAACTGCAGGACAGAAGGGCTTGGCACAAAATATCCTCAAAATGATGAAAACCCAGGCTCTACAATCAAGAATACTTTATCCAGCAAGGCTATCATTTAGAGTCAAAGGACAGATAAAGAGCTTCTCAGACAAAAATAAGCTAAAAGAATTTATCTACACCAAACCAGTATTACAGGAAATGTTGGAGGGACTTCTTTAAGAAGAAAAAACATGTATCAAAAACATGAATAAAGAATGGTCATAACTACATTCCTATCAACAAGTATCTCAAATGGAAAAGAATTAAGTGCTCCAACCAAAAGACAGAGTGGCTGAATGGATAAGAAAACAAGACCCCTGCTGCCTACAAGAGTCACTTCAGATTAAAAGACAGACTAAAAGGAAGGGGATGGAAAAAAATATTGCCTCGATGGACCTAGAGGGTATTGCATTGAATGACGTAAGTCAGAGAAAGACAAACATCACGTGATTTCACATACTTGTGGAATCTAAAGAACACAATAAAAAACAACAAAAACGGAAACAAGCTCATAGATACAGAGAATATTTTGAGCGCTACTAGAAGGGAGGGGGGTTGAAAGGGCAAAGGGATTAAGAAGTACAAATGGATAGTTTCAAAATAGACGTGGAGATATACAGTGTAACTAAAGGAAAAGTTAACAATGTTGTAACAAACATGTAAGGGGAAGAGCGATAATAGATTTAGTGCGGACATCACCTTGTGAGTTATATAAATCTCTAATCGCTATGCTATACAATTGAAACTAATATATTATTGTATGCCAACTATAATTGAAAAAAACTCATTGAATTGTACAATGTATATATGAGCAACTAATTGTCTATTATATTTCCATGAAGCCAGGAGTAAAAAAAAAAAAAACAGCTGGTGAGCCATCAGGGACCCAGACTTGCTCCTTTCCGAAAGTTCAGACACCAGGGGATGAGCCCCATCGGGCCAGTCAGATACTGGAGAATTATTTGCTTCTGCTCATCAAGAGCTGCATTCTGCTATGGAGATCTCAAAGGGTAGGACATACCCAGGAGACATCATAATGCAGTTCAGGACAGGAAAGAGCCCCTGCCTGGGAGCAGAGCTCAATTTCAGTGGGTTCTAGTCACTGGGGCTCTGTGGGTTTTTTTTTTTTTCTTTTTCTTTAGGGAGCCTGGACTTGGTTTGTCTCACAACTGCTTTGGTCAGACTTCAAGCTCTGTCCTATCGGCTAGATCCTGTTAGCAACTCTGAATTCAACCTGGTTCCTACTCCCTACTAGGGTCAGGTTAAGCAGCACGTACTGCAGCCCAGCACAGACCCACTGCCCACATACTTGGCACACAAATTCCCTACATCCATAAACACGAGGCAAGCAAGCAAGGGCCCGCAGAATCCACAGGAGATATTACCTGGACCCTCACAAATGGGGGAGAGAGACAAGCTTTCAATAAAAGAATAGCCATATTTAAACTTCACATCTAAATGTCATCACTCTGTCAAACTCCCTCCCCACCAAAAGGCAACTATGTGCACTCCCACAGTTACTAAGTAGAGGTTAGGAATGGAGTTGCACCAAACACTGCACAATAAAGATACAGAACTCATGTGAAGGACTATGGCTATGTAAATGCAACTTTCCATCCCACTTTCTGAATTACATAGAGAAAGCCTGGATTCATGGGGATTTGTATGCTAGGGAAACACACCCACACGTGCATTGTTGTACTTTCAAAGGGGTTGCTGGTAGAGTTTTATTTTTATTCAGAGCATTATATTCCATCTTAATATAGCCCCATGTCCTGGCCTGAAGGTTGGAGTACTGAGCTTTATTATTTCTTCAAACAACTACACCACATGTATTTTTAACATGCTGGTTCAGTAATTCCTACCCATGATTCCTCCACATGATCATCTATTTGCGCTTCACAGAAATACCTTGTTTTTTTGTTCCCGGTCTGGGAGCACAGGGAGGTATATAATATACAGCTCTCTGAATTTCCTAAGTCTCAAACAGCATGTTATGACCCACCTGGACTTTTTAGGCATTATCTTTTTGGAATGTTAACTACACAGAAGGTAGATTTTCCTTTTTAAAACAATTCTACTGGCCTTCCAGGCCATCAGTGCTGCGACTCTCGGAGCTGTGAACCTGTCCAGACACGGCTTTAGCAGAGATATCTTTGTTAGCTGTCATCCTCTGCAGTAAAGCTCTGAGTTCATTTTCCAATTTGGGGAAGGGGGGCGGGTGTTACCAGTGCCTACAACCATGTCAATGCTTGGAGACAAAAGAGAACATATTGAACGATGTGGGAGCATAAGGATGCCATGGGGTGTAGATACCCCAACACATCTCAGGAAACAGAGTCCCTTGAGTGTTCTGGCAAATCAACCTATAAAGATGCATTTTTCCAAAAAAGAAGAGAAGTCCTTCTCTACCTTCTTGAGCAGTAGAAAAGAAAACAATGTGAACTGGAAGATGAAGGATGCAGGTGAGCATCCTTCAGTCAGAATTTCTGGACAATGCTCCTATGTCTGGCTAAGAAGGGCTATAGCTTCTCACCATGAAGAACAAGGCAGAAACTTTACAAGCTATCCTGCAAGTATAACCAGGGTTACCATCCCCTCTCCCTAAGGTGGAAGGCCCACTAAAACCTTTATCTTAATTGCAAATATCTCCCAAAATGGTAAGTAAAAACATTAATTTCTGTTCTGCCATCAGAATTTTTTTTTTCCTGGAAACATGGATCATCATCCCCTGTTGTTCAGATGAAAGACCTTTACTTTTATTCCAAAACCAGTATATTGCTTTGAAAAATCTCAAACTGTCCAGAGAGCATGTATAAGATGATTTGGGTCTTTAACTCTCCATTCTCTCTGTTATCTTCCTTCTCATGTCCACAAATGCCACAGAGCCTCGAGCAAATTCAACAAGGATGGCTTGTCTTCCTCACGCTCTTCACCAGCAACCATTCTACATAACCACGAAGTCTAAGCAAAGCTCAGCGAGTGCTAGGCCAGCACAGTTCAGCCACAGTGCCATCCCTCTCTCTCTAACCAGTGGTTCTCAAATGTGCCCTCCCTTCTCCCCAGGACATTTGGCAATGTCTGGAGACATTTTTGGTTGTCACAACTGTGGCAGGGGTGCTACTGGCATATACTTGGTAGAGGCTAAGGATGCTAGTAAACGTGCTACAGTGCACGACATAAAGAATTATCCAGCCCAAAATGTCAGTGCCAAGGTTGAGATACCGTGTTCTATTTAGACTAAATAGATGACAACTCATATGCTCCTTGCTCATAACACATGGAACATAATTTAATCTCAGCAGAGATCGAAAACCTCCAGTTCCATGACAACTAAACTAATACTCCTCACCAGGGCATATTCCCAAGTCAGTCCTTGTCCAAATCTGGATGAGATGTGTACATCGTGATGCCTGCCAACTGACTGCTTAGTTAAGAGTGCACGATACACTTGGATATGGACACATTTCCCTAACACATGAGGACACAGCTGTTGGAGCCTGGGGCCATGGAGTCACATGGAGTTGAATTTGAATTCTGTCTCTACTGCTAACTAGGTAGGTTATGGTTTGAATCAGTTCCCCTAAAATAAGATGTGGTGGTCCTAAATACTACTAACTGTATTTGGAAACAGGGTTATTGCAGATGATCAAGTTAAGATGAGGTCATTAGAATGGGCTCTAATTCACTGTGACTGTGTCCTTATAAAAAGAAAAACAAAATAGACATAAAGACATAAAGGACTTTATGTAAAAATGATGGCAGGTGATCCATCTACAAGCCAGGGAATGCCAATAATTTTCAGAAAATCACCAGAAGCTAAAAGAAGAGAAGCACTGAACAGATTCTCTTCCACAGCCTTCAGAAGGAACCAGCCCTGCTGACGTCTTGATCTTGAACTGCTAGCCTTCAGAACTGAGAAACAGTAAATTTCTGTTGTATTAAGATCTCCCGTTGATGGCACTTTGTTACGGCAGCCCTAGAAAACTAATTCAGGGAAATTTATATATGTCTTAATTTTCTCTTATCTATTAAATGGCATTAAATATAATAGTATCTAGTTCTTACGGTTGCTGTGAAAAGCAAATGGGATAAAGTGATGCAGAGAGACTGGCCTATGTTAGATGCTCAACAAGCAATAGCTGCTCTCTCATTAGCATGCTCAGCCTTAAAGATCCGAGCCCTTTTAGCTCTACTTATGCTGTACCCTTCCTTTTTTTTTTTAACGCATTTTGCAATTCTAATCCAGAATGTAAAAATGTAAGTACGGTGTCATCTTTAAAATGAATGTAATGATATAATAATAGTCCTATATTAATTACCGCTTTAAATTTGCAATGGAGTAAAAGCATGGACTCAATTCCACTAATACTTGAAACATAATTGGGTCTTAATTATAATTTAGCCACAATAGCAATTTATGATGTGAATGTATCAATTCAGAACAACCAGAAGCAGAAAAGCTTAAGATGTAATTCTACCTGGAAAACTCCTACTCATCTTTCAAGACTCAAATTAAGTGTTACCTGCTATGAATTATTTCCTGACCCATGAGCAATCACTTCTATGATCTGTCCCCACAGAACCCCAGAGGCAGGAACTACTTTCTGCTCCCAATTTAGGCTATAATTCAGCCTTTATAAGTCATGTATAAACCTATTGGGTAACACATATGCCTCTCTTGTGTAAGCACCATATAGTCAGAAACCACATCTTTTTCATCTTTGAAAGCCCTGTCACATGCTGCCCCATGCTTGATAAATGAAGGGATAATGAAGTTCTGTTAAGACCGTTAATTGTGATTTTTAAAAAGGTACAAATATAATAGGAATTCCCATTTTTGTTTCTACTTCCATAAACCAGGAAGAATTAAAATGTCTCAGAGAGATGGTGATTAGGCAGGTGCTTCAACCTCCAGTGTTAACATCGCCTCTTCCTCCTGACAGACATTCCTGGCAACCAGGTGAAGTAAGGGACACCAGAAGAACCAGAACTTTCCTATTTCTTTTCTCTTCATCAAATTACATGGCCAGTGTCCCTCTCCCCGGAGGCCCTCCACTGCTGTTAGGAAACAACAAGCTAATCCGATCAACTGATCCATACAAATGGGTCTGGAGATAATAACACCTTAACAGGCTACTCCAAACAGGTGACATGTACATTAAAGAACAACTGGAGAGACAGAAAATGGAGGGATCAAACCATAATCCAAAATAGTAGCTAACTAATAATCGACGCCTCGAATACTACTTAAGACCTTCCAGAAAATTCTGGAGACAGACAAGACATTTTCCTGGCTCAGAGCTATAGAAGTAAGAGAAGTTTCAGTATCACAAGAGTAATATTGTAACATAGTCAGAACTTGGATATTGCAGCAATTAACTTTGGTCATGAACAGGCAAAAGGGGAGAAAGGGAGCAATAGCTTTGGGGTGAAGATGAGGTTCCTGACTGAGAATGGGTATAAGGGAGATGTCAAGGGTGATGGACATATTCCATATCTTGTCCAGATGGTGCTTACTTGGGTGTAGATATGTCAAATCCATCAAGCTGTATACTTTACTGTTTGAAATCTTTATAAAGGTATGCTATATCTCAATGCAAAGTTTTAAAATTTCAGCCCTCTATGAACAGCTGGCTTGGCAGAGCTAGAAGACACGTTATCTAAACATCAGTTTGAGCCTTCTGACCCTTTAAAAGCCCTGAGAGTGAGGGAGAATATGGGGAGTGTCTATAGTTTAGTTTCCATTTGGATGAGACAAAATCTCAGAATGAAGACTATTCCCTGAAGACCCAGAAACAGGCCCTGATTATAACTTACTGCATACCTTTGATCCCCAGCACCCCATGTGTGAATCAGATGTCCTGCTTATCTTTCTTACAGCAAACAAATTCACGCCTTCAGAATATTAAGCACCAGCAAGAGAAGTCTCAAATATATAAAAGCAAGGCAGTGAAGTTCAAAATACAGATAATCGCTTACAAATTACTGATTTCCTTTGGAGAGTAATTGCATTTATAAATATGAATACAGTCTATATTAAACCAAGAAAAATGACATTCAAATATCCATCAAGAGATTGATGTACCCTTAGAAAAAAATATTTAAAGCCAGAGAATGCACACTAACACATCTTTTTGTCAAACGGTGCTGTAACAGGAAAAGCAAATGGATTTAAGAGATTCTGATCGAAAGAATACTTTAAAATTAATGTGTGGTATGAGCTGAGCTTCCTGGCTACTCTAGGTATCTCCCTCTATTCTATCAGTGAAGCAATATGCAAATCGGACAAATAGAGTGAAGGCGATTTATGAACATATAAATACAGATGAAGTCTTTTCCTTATGGTTTAAATCCAAACCTAAATGGCAGTTTATTTCTTCTTCTTCTCTTTTGTCTTTTTAAACTCATGAAAATAAGGAAATGAAAGGCTACACAAATGTACCACAATATACAATCCAGAGCTCCAAAAACTGGCCAGTTTTCCTTTTAGAGAGAAATGTTGATTTTTCAGATCATGTGCCTATCACACTGGTACAATTTTTTTGTGTGTGTGCATGCATTCTCACTATTTTTGTTTACTGATAAATTACATACTTAGATTACTGTAGTATATAACATAATACATTCATTCTAAAACACACCAAAGTAAAAATAAAAAATAAATTCAGTAAGGGTGAAAGAAATATTATTTCAAAATATCATGCTACCTTTACCCATTTGGTAATAATTCACAAAATATATTTCAGGTGAGGTTGACGGTTAATGACAAGGGACATAAAAGTACATATCAAATTGTCTTGATCATTTATAATTTTCATGTCAGATCTGATTAGATCCTCATTAATTTTTACCTCTAAGATGGCTGACAGAGAACATGTTGATTAAGCTATTTTCTATTTTGAGACTGGTGGTTTAGTTAAAACAAAGTATTAACACATTCATTTATACAGGCATACATAAAATGCAATTGATTACAATATGCTGAAAGCAATGGAATGCTCATGCATGGTGGCATTCTCATTCTTTCCACTGGATACCTGCCATATAAGACATGTGACCACCTGACACATAGACCATATGAGGGTGCCAGCTGCCATGTATATGACAAATATTAATAAAGTTTGGTTAATTGATAAAACATAAAAATAACATCCAACAAATATTTCCCCAACCCCAATGCTGCAACATTATGCAGCCCATTTTGGAGAATAATTTTTTCATATGTAAGAAATCCCTTGGACAGCTTAAAGTAAATATAGATTCCTAAGCCCAAGATCCAAAATTCCAGAGTGGACCCTTGGAATTTAAAGAGTTTAACCCGTGCCCCTAGCTTTGAGAAATTCCAACTTGGTTTGTAAGTGTGACAGAAATAATCTGCAAATGATTACTAAGAAGACACTTATTCACATTTAGAGCATTCCTTCCTAGCATAGTAGTTCTTCACTCTGCCTCCACATCAGGGGCATCAGATGGCTTGTTGAAAGAGCACATTTCTGGGGTTCCCATGCCAGAAATCCTGATGAAGTAGGTCCAGAGCAGCCATGCCAAACAAATCCTATGGCAGCCAATAGTACCTAGTACCTTAGTGCCTCTCCAATCCAAACTGGAATCGATTTGATAATGAGACTTTTTGCTATTTTCTGTATCTTTCTCTTGGAAGACATTCCATAAATACTTGTTGGATTGATGGTCCTAATGGAAAGAACAGCAGCCTGATGTTAGTGAGTCAGGAAACTGAGGGTGAGCCTCATTTCTGCCCCTAAGTAGCCTTATGTACTGCCTATGCGACAGCTGTGGGTTTGACCACCACCTCTGGTAACCACGCTCTGGTTTTCTTTGGATAACAATTCCATCCTCATTCTTAGAAGAAAACCTTCCTGTGGAGCCTTGGGCTATGGGATGAAAATGTGACCCATTCAGGCACAGCAGCAATTAAGTGGGAATTCCCCAGGAATAGGAAGAAAGTATTTTCTTTTTCACTGGATTTGAACTTAGGAGGATGGACGCTGGAGAGCTGCATGCAGTAGGCAACCCCAAGAAGATAACCTGCTTCAGAAGAAGCCCCAGGTCATGGAGAGAGACTCCTGATAACTTGTGTTTATTATCACAAATCCTACCCCTGGACTTCTCACATATGTGAACCACTAAATTTGCACATTTTATTTGTTAGTTAGAGATGGATTCTGTAGTTCCCAATCAAAACAATACTAATGCACCAGTGCAAGCCACTAAGTGTCATTTCTCAATTTCCTTCTGTGAAAAACAAAGCCACTGGGCTGTCTCTCAAGCCCCTGTCAAGTCTGTATTTTTATTATTTTCTACACAAGTCAAGAGTCTCTGGATTCTATTTTCGTCATATAATAGATTTATTGTTTCACCTGTTGTACTTCTTTTAACATATTCCCTATTTAGATTTTATCCTTTTTCTGGTACTGTTGACATGCAGTAAAACACTCAACAAACTTCAATCCATTGGCAGCTTAAAAAAAAAAAAAAAACTCCCTGGTGTCATTTTAAATACCTATTCAATTATTTCTAATATTTCCCCAACTTAACATCATTTTTTGATGTTTTTCAGGGTCCGGGAGAAACAAATCCATAGAAAGCTACATGAAAATTACTTCCTAACATCACTTTATTTCAACCAACAAATTTTAGCTTTCCACAGAATTTATCTGAACAGCTCAGAAATATTTTTCTTCACTGTGTTGCACTCCCTTTGACTTATCAAACAGGTTGAGTACTGCAGAATTCATAAAATGTTCCACATATAAATTTTCCCAGTTTTCCCATCAACATGTTATAGTATTCCAAACCTACACAAGTTCAAGAACAAATTACCTCCCGGCATCTTCTGTGACTTTTTTAGCCATTCCACTCCAGTTGATGATTTTAATGGGCACCAGACAATGAAAATCCTACAACTCACTCAGTAAAAATCGTTACTGAGTAAAGATTCACTTAATTATGTGAAACAATGATCACCTTCAAAACTTCATTATACCTACACTACCGTGTAAATATAGCAAATGAGAAAGACATTTTTATCTGATGGAGACTTTCAAAATTACTTCTGAACAAACCCTTCTCTATCCTGTATACCAAATGGTTAATCACTTCATTTATTTGGAAATGAAGAAATTCTATAAACCAAGACTTGTTTTCAAAGCAAAAAGAGGCTTGCATAATCTGGGGTTAAACTCTGAAACAGCAGACATGCTGCTCACGTTACACAGATCTCCAATGGACAGGAAACAACTTGGCTACTGAGTTAGCCGAAGGATACAAAGAGAATACAACGAGAGCTTTTCCTTTTTTCAGATTCTGTTTTTAAAAACATACTTTTTAGGATCTTCACTTTCTTACTCCGTTTCAAGGTTATCAACTTCAAGTCTGTGTCAAGGTCATTTCTCCTTTTTGATATTTCCTCAGACACTTCACAAAATATTCAGCTATACGTTGTACCACTTTGAAAAGGCCAAAGAGAATAGGCAGCAGGCCGCTTGTTTAAGCTTATCTCAAACTTCCTTTGCTCAGAGCCTTTAATTAAATGAAAGTTATGTGTCTCCGCTGGACCAATTTTTCAGTTATAAGTATTTTCTAGCTTTGTTCCTTGCAGAAGGGGAAAATGAACACGTTCACCTTTACAGATCAAATGAAATGTGATGACACAGCAATTACGTAATGCAGATAAACTTGCATGATTCTAGATGAAGAAATAAGGACCACAATATTTTCCCTCGATTTCAGTCTACGAATGTTCCAGGGGCTTCCAGGCTCTGAAGGAGACGAGGTGGTAAATTTAAAAGGTGATAGAAAGACCTAAGTTTATATAAAAGGTTGTCTTTCCTGTTGATAAGAATACAGTGTCTCCCTACATCTCATCTTTACGAGAGGTGATTCATAGCTATCATAGTCTTCCAATGAACAAACAGATAAAAGAATTTTCTTTCTACCTTTCTTGTCTATACTGAGCAGTTACAAAATATATATATTGGGAGAATTAAAGATCCACTCTAGACTGGTTTGTTCCCTTTGTCTCCGCCCCCTAAGACTCAAAGGCAAGAAGCAGAAAAGTCAGAAATTGCCAAACAAGTAGTTTAAAACACGCATTACCCACCTGAAGCTGACTAGATTTTTTGGTTTATGTAGACACGGTCTCA
>NW_011888822.1:2579510-2593580 GCF_000151845.1 Pteropus vampyrus | reverse complement strand
GCAGATAAACTTGCATGATTCTAGATGAAGAAATAAGGACCACAATATTTTCCCTCGATTTCAGTCTACGAATGTTCCAGGGGCTTCCAGGCTCTGAAGGAGACGAGGTGGTAAATTTAAAAGGTGGTAGAAAGACCTAAGTTTATATAAAAGGTTGTCTTTCCTGTTGATAAGAATACAGTGTCTCCCTACATCTCATCTTTACGAGAGGTGATTCATAGCTATCATAGTCTTCCAATGAACAAACAGATAAAAGAATTTTCTTTCTACCTTTCTTGTCTATACTGAGAAGTTACAAAATATATATATTGGGAGAATTAAAGATCCACTCTAGACTGGTTTGTTCCCTTTGTCTCCGCCCCCTAAGACTCAAAGGCAAGAAGCAGAAAAGTCAGAAATTGCCAAACAAGTAGTTTAAAACACGCATTACCCACCTGAAGCTGACTAGATTTTTTGGTTTATGTAGACACGGTCTCACGTGGTTGTGTTTTCTTTAATCCTAAGAAAGAGCAACATTTATTGCCTCTTCTTTTTCTTTCTTTTTAAAAGACTGTTAAAGTAGGCTTTTTATCATCAGTATTTAAATTCACCCTCTTTCTCCATAAAGCAGCATTATTATGTTAACATGTTATATTAAATATGAAACACTCGGAGGTGGCTTGCAGAGGTAATTGTCTTACTTTTAGCAGGCTTCTAAGAAAAGCAAGTTTAGCTTCCCAATATGAAATATAGTAATTAATGGAGTATCAGATTACTAATGCACATTTAAAAAAAATATGAGTGAAATTAGCTATACATCCCACTATTTTAACTGCAGACTGAAGCTAAATAATTGTGCTGGCTTTCTGCATTCTTGTAAATCTAAACTCGAAATCTAGTTTTTAAAGGCGGGGCGGTGGGAGGTGAGGAATTGGTAAGTATAAAGAGAAAAGCTTGCTGCATTTATGAACTCAAAGGGCTCTGCTAGAAGGATTTCTATCTAGGACAAAGCAGTCCTTCCATCCTGAGGTATATGCTATCTCTGAGGAATTCAGGATTGACATCCAGCATTAAAGAGAGGAGGAAACGCATATTACAGAAGGTGACAGCTGAATGGGGTAGAAAAGTCTTATGTAAAACTTGAACTTCATGCAGGTCGGAAACTGTGAGCAAGGCATTAAGGGAAACTAAATAACAGGAAGCTGGGCATGTGAACCAAGGAATCCAAATATTCCCTGCATTCTAGAAGCTACTTTCAAATCAGCATAGGGCAATTATATAGAAGTACATGGGGTCATGTCAGACAGCATAATTTAAACAGAAAGACTTATTTTAATTTGAGATGAAGCTTGCGAATCCAGCAGAATGAATTCTAATTCTGAGCCCAATTTGTGGCTCTGGCACTTACACATATGAGCAAATAATCCACTCCAAGTCCCACTTACATCATTCATAATATGGGATGGTAATATTACCTACTTAGCACATTTGTGAGAATTAAGTGACATAATGTTCATAATTAGCTGAACACACAATCTTACACCCACTTAAGTGCCCAATAAAAAGTAGTGGTTATTATTAGCATATTTTTCTGATGTGTGCAGCAGATCTAAAACATCCTTTAAGCAAGAGTCAAAACAATCCAGATAAATAACAAACATCTACCGCTAAACTTAAGGATAATCTTCCCAAAGGATTACACACACACACACACACACACACACACACACACACTCGTGTGCACACACGCACACATATATTCTTACTTTGAATGAAATCATGCAGAGATATTTGCTTGGGAAACATGACTAGTTCAGATTTGCAGGTGATACATGAATCCTTAAAGTTCGAATTCTGAACATAGGGAAGAAAGACTTGAATTTAAATTGAAGGTAGCACATAGGTTTAATCTAGCATGCGAATACTGACTAACTGGTAGTAGCTCCTTGGCTCCAGTCTTCAGGAAAGATTAAGAAATCTTATGAGACTCAGGGGAAAAGATTCTATGATCAATTAGTGAGGTACAGCTTGGGCTCATGAGGTATATAGATAAGATACTACTGTTATTCTCCCTAAAGAAAGAAAAGGTCAGTGGAAGGTGGACAGTCACACAGAAGGGAGAAAAATAGAAGAAACCCTGCAAGATTCATCCCCACATGCACCTTCAAAGTATGCCTAAGGCAGAGTGAATGAGAGTACACAAGGATATCCTTTGGGGGAGACAGCCTGGTATCATCAATCATCAACATTATCCAACTGAAGTCTTGCTCCAATTCCATTCTGACCTAACAGGTTATGATGGGCCTTCTGCAGAAGGTTTAGAGTGGAGAGAGGATGCCCTGGTCAGCTAACTGGAGCATTCCATAGTTGATAGATGCAGCCTTCAATAACAGCTGTTGAGGAAAATGTTGCTTTATGTAACCATCTCATGTGGGGAAAGCAAGAGAGCAGAGCATGTTTTGGACAGTCTTCCACCTTCTACCGAAGAATCCGAGACTGTTCTGGCCCATCTGGAGCACTGTCCTTGACTGGCTGAACAGCCACTGCTTTTGGCCCTATTGCTTTGTCTCACCTTGCCCATCCAAAGAGTAACTCAGTCTCATTTCGAAAATGATGTCTAGGAATCATCACAAAGCTTGCATTATAAAAGGTAAAGCTTGAGTACAGCTCTCAATGGAATACCACTAGGCCTAGAGGGAGTGAGGGAGGAGCTCAGAATCATGAGTTATGTAGGCCATGACCTACTAAGAGAAGACAACATATTTTATGCACGGTAATGACTGGTGAATGATGGTAACTGCTGAGTGACTGTTCCCACTCTACACGTATTAAAGTATCGTAACTCATTACTAAGGGCACTTGACACAGTATAGAAAACAGCTTTCAGGGAGATGCAATCTACTTATACACGCCATGTGTGTGCTTTCTGATTTGTAGATATTTAAGTCTAAAAGCTAGACAAAATGAGGTGGGGCTCTACATAATTCATGTCTTTCCAAGAATTAAAAAGAAAAGAAAAAGTCTAGTGAGAAAAAGTACATCAGTTTCCTTTCCTGTTTCTTGGCTAAGGGCTGTACAGCTAACTCAACACCAGCTTTGGAGGCTCCAAGTGGGTAAATTTAAAAATTTCCTTCAGATAAATGTTTTCCCAAATGAGAAGATGCTATTTTTAATGAAACCAAATAGCCTTAATTGGTTGTGATGGGAAGTAAACTCAGAGATAAACACTGCATAAATAATTCAAGGCTTTCCATCTGGGGAAACTTCTTCCTGAATTGGATAACGAATATTCGACCTAAAACAGAGTTTGTATCATTTGAAAACCAACAAGTGAATCTAAGCTAATATCCAAACACACAGCTAAGAGTCAAGATAGCATCCTGGTACAATTCATTCATGAAATGGCTGCCCTCATCCCAAAACACCACCCACTCCCCATTCATCCAATGAAAGTAAATTAAAACACTCATCCTGATCAGGCTCCTTTACCCTCTCCTCTACCACAGTGCTGTTTAATTTAAAATAATTATTATGTTCATGTTTGATTAAAAGGATGGGTAAGAACTGGTCCCAAGTTTCCAAGACATACATAATAAAATGCATTAAGTATTAAGGGTTATAATAAACATATAGGAAAAAGTAAATAAGGATACAGAAGGGCAATTAATTCCAATGGGTGAGGAGGGAAAGCTTACTGGAAGAGCTGCACTTAGACTAAGCAATGACAATCTGAGCTTAGAAAGGTATTAACACAAATGACAATTTGGCTACGTAACATATGTTACTGATTATTTTTCTTTTTTATTAATAGCCACAGCTAAGATTTCAGGAGTATTGACCGTGTGGCCACCTGAAGTAACTGCTTTCAATGCAACAGCTCATTTAATCCTACAATAACCTCAATAGGTAAGCTTGCCTATTAAGTCACTAATTTTAAAGGTCGGGGAGAAGAGCACGGAGAGGTCATATGACTTGCTCAATACTGCACAGCTAGTAAGGAGCAAAGCTGAGAATCTGCATTCATAATCAGATTCTGGCAAATCTGCCAATGAAAATGGCAAGCGTTTGAAATGTGGCAGTAGAATAGAAAGGTTCCAAAGAGAAAGGCCAAGAAAAGAGAGGCCCATGGCCAGGTAGAGGGTGCTGGCTCCCCTACCAATGGGCACAAATTATCCTTCAAATGCCTTATCCAAGAAAACTGAAAATTTCCACCTTAATCTTCTATGTTGCTTCTAGCTCCTTACATATATTAATCATCTACACTGAACCACTATAATTTTTGAAAAAGCTGCCCTGGTTTCTAATGGCCTCTGACGGAAATTTCAAATCTTCATTTCACTGACAATTTTGTTTTCTCTTTCATGTATTTTCTTTCTAACTGAATTACACCACTCCTTGGGCAGGGGTTGGGTCTTTTATTCTTTTTGAAGCCCACAGAAGCCATCGTGATCCCAATAATAAAACTGGCAGAAACTTAGAGTAAAAAAAAGAAAAAATGAGCCATGACTAAAGCTTGTTTTCCTATACCTTGATCAAGATGCTACAAATTCTAAGCACATAATACAGTTCCTTCCTTTACCAAATTTTAAACACAGGAACCAAAAATACCTTTTAAAACACAGGACAATATTTTAACTGCCCTTTAAAAATAAAACAAAACCACTTTTCCTCCTCTGCTGTCTGTCTTTATATTCTGTCATGCAAAGGATTCCAAGTGATTGCATAAGGAGAAAAATTCTAATTGCATTATCCCAAGGCAGATATGAAAATTCTTTAATAAAATAAACACCATCACATTAAAACCATTCTGCAAAAGGCAGAAAAGTCATTTGGTGATAATTGAACGTTGATTTAAAAAGTCTTGATGTGTGCTGCTGGAGAGAAAAAGTAGAATATGAAAATAAACAATATTGCATTTTGGAAGACAAAATGCTGGAGGTGTATCTATAGAGTTGATTCTACAAAATAAATATAGAAGCCGAATGAAAAATCATATTGGGCTTCCTTGTATTTGTTGATATAATTTCATAAGATCAAATTAAACAGAATGGGAAAATGAGTTTTGCCTTTCCTTATGCCTTCTGTCTGTTAAAAATGAACATTTCAACTGATGAACTGATTATCCCCACCAAGCATAACAACCACTTTGACACATGTTGCTCAACAACAAAAAAGTGTATTCTAAAGAGTACTTTCCAATTGGATATTTATTTCGACTACAGTATGGTTAATTATATGTAAGTAAAAGATTCCACTCTTTTAAGATATTGGTCAAAAGATAAAAGTTCACACCTCTAATTCCTTATTCTGTGCTACTTGACATGGTTCTGATGTACAAACATGGCATGAATTCATTCGAGCAGGCAATTAATAGTTATGGAGCACTTATCTTGTACCAAGGCATGTACTAAATGCTGAGCACACAAGAATGAACTTCTACAGGAAGAGTTAGCATCTTCAGGAAGCTCAAGAGAAAACAAGTACTTCCAGCATAGTGTGACAGAGGCTATGAAAGAAGTTGCCACAATTACACCAAGGAGAGGTACTGAAGTAGGAAGTTGGAGGTCTACACACTTGTAAGATAAAGCAATTAAGATGAGATAATTAACAGTAAAGACTGGGCATATGAGGTAGGGGAGCAATAGGAAGAAAGTTTCAGGCAAAGAAACAACATGCTTAAGGACCAGTAATACAGAAAGAAAGCATGTGGCCTGGAATAACTGTCCGATGATCAAAAAGGCTAAATATAGAAAGTGTTTCAGCAAAAGAAGAACATTCTGTAGAAATCATGTCTTTAAAACACGGACAGTAAACCACCCTGGGACTTGTTCTGAAGGCACATGGTCGCTTGGATCCCAATTTCAAAGCCCAAGTTTACTCCACATCAATCCTTGGGCAGTAAGAGGATCCTTGTTAGGGCCAAAAACACTGTTTAAATCTCTGCCTCCAAACTGGAGGGGAAGCTCCTGAGTTTAACCCAAATTCTAGGAGCTCCAGGAATAACTGGCATGCCAGCCATGCCAGATCTTCAGTGACCCTCTGAGAAGCAGCACATAAAGTGGTCAAGAGCTAATGCAGGTCTGGGCTCTGGCCTCAGCTCACCATTTACTGGGTTAAAGCCTTGGGTAAACTAAACCCTGTCCATTCAAGAGGAATGGTGATGATACAGAAGCAAGAAGAGGCTATGAGGGTTAAATGAGATAATGCAGGTAAAGTACTTAGCACTGTGCCAATCACATGGTTACAGTCAACATAAGAGAACTATCATCCTCATATTCGCCACCATCACCAGAACCACCATCGTCCCCAGCATCATCATCACTGAAGTCATCATCATCAATATCTTCATCACCATCACCATTGGCAACACTATCACCATCATCGCCATCACCATCATCTCCATCAGAATAGTCACAATCATCACCATGCAACAATCACCACCTTCAACATAGCTGGGCGCGAAGGTCTAGTGGAAGATTTTGCAGGCAGAAACGAGAAGTTCCTTTTAGTTCACCACTTTAATCTAAGAGACTCTCCCAGAATTTGAGATGGTTGAGGGAGAAATGAAGGCCAAAAGGTGATTTCTAAGCACTGCAGCAGAATTCTGAATATTCCAAGTAAGGGGTAGTAGGTTTTATCTGAAGAGAGAGATTTTGGAGAATTTCTCTGCATTACAAAGTGGAAGAAATCCAAGGACATCCTCAAACCTTTGTTAATTTCAGGTTGAGTGTCTAATGTTTCTAGAATTCACGAGGTATCATCTCAACCTTCTGATACGAATCCACTCACACATGGGGAAATATGCTGGTGTTCTTCAAGCGCTACAAGAGAAGAAACAACATTCTGTGTTCCGGATTTATCAAGTTTGGCATCTGAAGAGACTTCTAAGTCTCCAAATCAATCCTTCTCTAAAGCATTGCTCCTAAGAATTAACTCTGCTATTCAATTGTACATAATAATAATAAATAGTAAATATTTAATGAATACTTAATATATTGTACGTGCTGCAAAGAGAGCTTTAATATGTATTAGTTCATTTACTTCTCACAACCACAACAAGAATCAGATATTGTTATTCACAGTTTACAGAGGAAGAGACTGACATAATGAGAGGGTAAGTGACTTCACTCAGATGCACTCAGCAAACTGGGCAGAGCCAGGCCTCAAAGCTTAATCTGTCCAACATCACCAATCTCTACGACTGCCTCCGGCAGCATAGCAACCTCAGTGCTTTAACTAGGTAAGCCACCCAATCAAAGTTGGCAAAATTATCGAAATTACTGTATGTGCAGAGTGCACACCCTAGCTTTAAGAGACATGCACTGCAAAGGCCTAGGATGAAGCTCTCTCAAAGCAGAAATCGGTGTGTGGATTGTACTAAATGCTTGACCTGATGTCACTGGCCAAGGTCTGAATTCCTGTATTTCACAACTCTATGTTCCACTTTAAATCTCTACTCATGAGAACTATGTGCAACCTTAAATAAACTCTGTGAAGACAGATTGACTTATCTGTAATGTCTCGGAGAGCTTCATGGAAAACAAGACTATATGTCTTAATCATTAGCCACGCAGCACATTCCACATAGGTGCTCAATACTAGATAAATATATTCCTTTAATTGTGCCTCTGTGCCTGGCATCTTACAAGACGTTAAAAACTGATATTTTGGGGGGAAACTGTCTCCAATTTGTGAAACTTGGAAGCCACTTTGGTGTATGAAATATAAATATGCTTAGAAAATGAAAACACTTTCTTCTTATGTTCATTAGGAGGAGTCTTTTACAATTTAGAGGCAATCCTCATATTATATTTTATACACAGATGCACCAAGCAGCTATAAAAGCAACTTTTTAAATATTAAAGACTTGGAACTGGTTGTCAACTAGAAAAGTAACTACCTATAAAAAATACTTAATACTGAAAACCATCAGAAACCAATAATTTCCTATTTAATCTATTTAATGTCAAGAGTGTCTTACTGAGTAGAATAACTTTTTAAAATATTTAACACATAGACTCATTCAGAGGCTGAGAGTTATTTTTTATTAAACATACTTAATGATTAGCGCTGCTCTAACACTGGGAGAAAAAGACAAGTGCCTTAACTATTACAAAGCAAAATCACCAAGCATTTACAGCTGTGTTGGCAGCAGATCGAATCTTTATACAGCGCATTTAAGGCTCATCAGCTGCAGGAGTCCCTATGTAACTGATTACCCCAAACGTATTCTGAAATCAGTTTAACACACAGCCGCATTTGTTTAACTATCATCTATGAAATTAATTCCTCAGGATGATAAATAACAGTACTGTACATAGACTCTCTTCAGATCTGGCCCCCAAAATGGATCTGAAGTTCAAATTTGTGCACAAGATCATAATTCGCCTTAAGTGAAGGAAAATGTGGGACAAAAACCAGAGTCTTTGGAATATATTCTATGTTTTCATGTTGTTATTACTCATTTTGTTTCCACAATTTTATTAGAGGAAAAGAAATTTCTTTCTCCATTACATGAAAACACTGATTCTTACCAGATATGGTAACACACTTTCCAAAAGTTTCTTACTAACTTAAAAAAAAAATTTTTTTTTTACTTAAGTAGTACACATAAACACTTCTACTCTTTTTTCTTCTCTCTCTTTCTCTTTCTCTCTCTCTCTATACACACACACACACACACACACACACACACACCCTCAGCCTCATTTCAACTGTAACAATTCTGGTAACTAAGAAATAAGGCATAATTACTCACTGGATAAATTATAATATATTTAATCAAATGCTCTGCAAAGATTATACTAAGTGCTACAAACTTATTTTAATATGTTCTTCTGACTTTGAAGGTAGGTCTGCGTCACCCACGTGAGGGTATGCATGGAGAGACTATCGGAGAGACAAGAAAAAAATCCCCTTCTTGTAAAAAATTATACAACTTAGGATACATTATTTCATTTAATCTTCAAAACAAACCCTATGAGGCAAATAGTTTTATTCTCATTTATCAGATGAGGAATTGGGCTAAGAAAAGTGTAAAAACTTGTCCAAATGATAAGCTGGAACATGCGTGAACGCTTGTCCGTTTGACTTCATGCTTTCTTTATTCTTCTAACATATCAAGGCTCAGTATTATGGACTGAATGTTTGTGTCTCCCCCAAAATTCATATGTTGAAGTCCTAACCACCAATGAGAAGGCATTTGGAGACGGGGCCTTTGAGAAGTAATTAGGAATAGGTGATGCCATGAGGGTGAAGTTCTCAAGTGCTCTTATGAGAGAGAGCAAGCTCAAAGAGGTGAACAACAAAGAGGTCATGTGAGCAAACGGCAAAGTTGCTGCTACTGGAAGCCAAGGGAAGAGGCCTCAGAAGGAAATTCACCTTGTCAGAACCTTGACCTTGGACTTCCCAGCCTCCAGAACTGTGAGAAATAAGTTTCTGTTGATTAAGCCATCTGGTCTCTTGAAATTTGTTATGGCAGCCCAAGCTGACTAATACATTGAGTCACAGCTGTACAGCTTCTAGATGGTTTAGAAATTTGACTAGAAATGAGAAGTTTAATTTTGGCACACCAGAGTGGGTCTGTGTAGCCGGAGCATCTCAACCAAAGGTTCTCAAATAGGGGTGGCCCCCCACCCCAAAAAACATTCAGCAATGTGTGGAGACACTTCTGATTGTCAAACCTTAGAGGGGAGGTACTAGTGGCATCTAATGAGGAGAGGCCAGGGATGCTACGAAACATCCTACAAATCATAGGACTATGCCCACACCACAGAATTATCCAGCCTAAAATGTCAGTGGTGTTGAGTTTGAGAAACTCTGTTCTGGAGCAATGCCTGGCATATAATAGGTCCTCAATAAATACTGCTGAACAAATTTCTGGATGAATTCAACAGGTACTTATTGAGCATCTACTCTGCCAAACATTGCTAGCGTCCACAAAGGAAAACCAGGTACTAACTAGTCCTTCTGTAAGTGCGTTAATATTCAGCAATGTTTCCCAGAAACACTGAGCAAGTTATGGCAGGCAAGGTGACCTATTTTATCAACAGGTATAACCTCTCTCAGGGTTTTCAGAGAAGGAGACATCCAAGTAGAGAGGGCACGTGGGCAAGGAGATGTAGATTAGAGATGGTAAACAAATCCAATAGACCCTATAATCAGCCATCATAGAAATATAAAGGGCTTATCTGGATATAATTGAATATATTCTTGCATGCCCTGTGTTCCCACCCTGATGCCATCACTTAACTAGCTGTGTGTGCTATGCAACCCACTTGTGGCCTCAGTTTCCACAACCGTAAACTGAACATTAAAAAAAGCACTTCTCTAATAAGGTTATAAGGTAATGACTCAAAGATTATTATCATTAAATAATTACTATTACTAGCTCTTGTACATTAGGGAACTCTATGAGTATAGTACTGAGTGTGGTGAGAAGTAGTGGCAAATTAAGCCCAAGTTATCTGAGTGCAGAGCTATGCACTTGCGTGTGGCATCCCACAGCCACAACGAAGAGGAATTGAGTGTGCCCCGGAGGCCCGATGATTTGCTCACGGCCATTTAATCAGAGGATGGTACAAATTACCCAGCATTTGTCTTCTGGCTTGTTCCATAGCCCATTGCCTTAGCTACTGTTTTTCTTGCTGTTTATTTACACTGTTCTTTTCGGACCAAAATCTCAGTAAAAGTGCTCTGGGGACATTTTTATCTTTTTCGTTCCCAAGAAGCTGCATATATAAGTGAACCATTAGAACTGAATCAGGTCAGTGAATCACACTGAACACCAATAAAAATGAGGCAAAGCTTGCCTGAAGTCAACACCCTTCTTTTGTTTAACCCTCGAATGGATTTCATGACGAACTGTAAACATCACATGCAAATGTCTCATTCCGAATTCTAACTCAATCTAATTCCCAGTAGAGTGAGGAGTGTCAGGAGGGCTGGCTACTGTCTCCAAATAATGCCAAGGTGTGGAGAGATGGACACAAGACTCAGAGTTGGAAAGAAAAAAGTAAAAGCACTTTTAAGTTCCTATAACCCATAACCTATTTTTCTGCAATATGAACTTTTTTGACCATCGAATCTGGACTTCACTGCAAGAGTTGTGGGATATTCCACATCAGACTCACCTCCTTCAAGGCTTTGCTTAAATGTTACTTTATGAGGCCTATTAAAGCTGTAACCCTGACCGCCAACAAATCCCTAGCCTGATTTCCCTTAATCTACTCTATTTTTACCCCAAGTAATTTTCACCTTTATATCATAAGATAATTTATAATGTTTCTTGGTCTGCCTACCCATTGCTAGAAAATAAGTTCCATGATGACAAGAATTTTTATCTATTCACTGATATATCATCCAAGTGCATAGAACGGGGCCTGGCATACAGAAAGCACTTGATAATATGTTGACAACATCACTGAATTAATATGACATCGATCTTTCACCTATAAAATCTAGAGTTAAAAATTATTAACGGTGCTCCTACCAATTGCTGGACATGCACCTACAAACTGTGTGAGGCTCAAGTATTATCCAGAGCCCAAGAGAACGGCGACCCTCGACAAAGATCACATCTCAAATGAGGAGCTTCACATTGGATGCACCCTCCAACTTTCCACCTAGAAGCTACAGCTCCTCAATTAGAGAATGATAAATGTCATTGTCATAATCAGAAATTTTCCATGGTTTTCAATGTGCTGGCTTTTATGCTGAAAGCCAAAGCATTAATAAAGCAATTGAAGGAGTAGGATTATAAGTCTATGAATGTCAGTGGCAAGGTTTCACTTATGTCACTTTGCAGTAATAAAGGACTTCAGAGAAAGTGCTCAGGCCTGGGCAGAGAAGGACTACTTGTATTTTTTTTTTTTTAATAGAGGATAGTGAAAAATGGACCACAAGCAAATAAATGAGAAAAATGAAGGCAAATTCAATTAATCATTTCCGCTAGTGACACTTTAATGCATTACTGTTACAATTACTTTGAAATGTCCTGGAAGAATCTTTACACCTTCTCACCCCAGCCCACCCCATCCATTTTTCAGGCCATGAGAGCTGAACTGCAACCTTTTCAATCAGCTTTGTGTTTGAAGGGGCTGCCTCCCTGTTTCCAGGTACTGCTAAGGTTTTTAGAAATATCTGGCTTGCCTGATGACCAGGAATCCATGTCACTCTATTTTAGCTTTGCCTTATACTTGCAGAAAAGTCTTCAAATGCAGAGTATGACAACTGCCATTTTCAAGCTCCAAGCAGAGCCTTGATGTTCAGATTTCAACTTTAAATTTACCCCAGGGTTTTGCTATACCGATCTAGTGGTACTAACTTACTCAGAGGCCAAGGACTTGCTCAGTGGTGGCCACAATGTGAGGCTCTTGTCCTGCTTCAGAACGTCTCCTACTCTCATCCATCACCTGAATCAATATGGTGCAGTCCATGGCCCCAAGAAGGAGCCATGGATGAGGACAGCCACACAGACTTAAGTTAATTTAAAAGTAATAGAGTGAGTTGCTCCCATTACATTTATTGAACCAGCACCTCCAGTGACGGGCTGCTGTGGAGGCCAAGTCCATTGCAGATAATCATTGGAAAACCGAGCAAAGACATGCCATTGATTTTATTTATTTTAAAATCATTCAGTTTTTTTTCTGCTGGAATGGACATTTTTTAAATTTGTTTTAGGAGAGGGGGTGCTGACTTGGTTCTGTTATAATTTTTTTCGCTCAATTATTTGACTAGTCACCACCACAACTGAGAAATCTACACCAGCTGTTAAGATTCTTAATGGCCATCTACTGCTAAGTAAGTGTATCTACAAGAGAGGGTCTTGAAAGACATTCTACCAAATGACCCAGCACACAGCTTGGAGCAGCTACCTTTCAAAAAGTCCCCACCATCAGACCTCAAAAAGGAAGCAACTCCAGGGTCTGAACTGCAGTGACACCTCACAGTTCACTTCCTAGCTGGGTGACCCGAGGCTGATGACTTAACCTCTTTGTACCTCAGTTTCTTCATATAATGTACATGAAGATAGTACGGTCATTATAGGGCTCCTGTGAAAATAAAAACAATCCATATGCTCAAAACATAATGAGCACTCAGTAAACACTAACTTGTATTCTCATTTTCTCTATGCGAATCATCAGTTAACA
This sequence comes from Pteropus vampyrus, assembly GCF_000151845.1. NCBI lineage: Eukaryota > Metazoa > Chordata > Mammalia > Chiroptera > Pteropodidae > Pteropus > Pteropus vampyrus. Next base: position 2,580,450 of record NW_011888822.1, on the reverse strand, counting down.
AGAAGGGTCCCTGGAAACCTTGAGGAGTAAAGGCAGTTGTTACCAAATTCTCCCCAGTGGCCCCCTCCCTCTCTACTTTGCATTTACTCAAAAAAGTACAGGAAACAATGGAAGTAAATAATAGGAGAAAAGACTTCCTCCAAAAGTGACATATGAACTGAGACTTTTAAAAAGGGGGAGGAGTCTGATCTGAGGTAAGAAAAGCCAGGTGAGTAGGTCCATAGGTCTGGCGCAGGAAGAGGCCAGGCTATTATAAGGTAAAAGGTCACTGAAACTAGAGTGAACAAGAGAAAGAGTATCTGCAGATGCAGCTGACACGGTAGGGCAGGGCTGGGGCATGCACATGTAATACTATTTAGGATGCCTAGGCCAGCATGTCACAGGCAAATTGAACATCCAACATGAGATTAAAACAAGATGAACTTATCGTGTCTCTATCTTAGAACTAGGTCGGTCATTCAACCATTTCAATATTATCTCGCAGGAGCGAATTTATAGATAAGCCTGTGCAAATTCTGCCATCTGATTCCCCTCAGCATTAATAGTTCTGCCTGACAAAACCATCTGCCCCAGCCTAACGCTCTAGCCTTTAAGTCTCTTACACGTGAAGAGGCATCATGATTTTTCACTGATCTGAAATTAAAATTTCCAGCCATAAAAAATATATTTAGATCCAAGGCTACATGTCACTTCTGAAATCTTGTCATTTAAATCATGTTAGGTGTTGAATGAGATATAGGTGAAATTTAACTTTCACTGCATTTTAGTTTCGATCATGGCGAATTTATAACCCGGGAGTAAATCCTGCTGTCAAGGAAAATGTCTTCACTAAATCAGATTTGTTGCTTCCCTCCTTCCTTCAATACTTTTGTAAAATTGAAATGCTCTTTCATAAAATTCAGTGGTATCATCCCTCCCTGGGCCAGAAAAGGTCTATTGG
>NW_011888822.1:2564441-2579460 GCF_000151845.1 Pteropus vampyrus | reverse complement strand
AGGCTGATGACTTAACCTCTTTGTACCTCAGTTTCTTCATATAATGTACATGAAGATAGTACGGTCATTATAGGGCTCCTGTGAAAATAAAAACAATCCATATGCTCAAAACATAATGAGCACTCAGTAAACACTAACTTGTATTCTCATTTTCTCTATGCGAATCATCAGTTAACAAGAAGGGTCCCTGGAAACCTTGAGGAGTAAAGGCAGTTGTTACCAAATTCTCCCCAGTGGCCCCCTCCCTCTCTACTTTGCATTTACTCAAAAAAGTACAGGAAACAATGGAAGTAAATAATAGGAGAAAAGACTTCCTCCAAAAGTGACATATGAACTGAGACTTTTAAAAAGGGGGAGGAGTCTGATCTGAGGTAAGAAAAGCCAGGTGAGTAGGTCCATAGGTCTGGCGCAGGAAGAGGCCAGGCTATTATAAGGTAAAAGGTCACTGAAACTAGAGTGAACAAGAGAAAGAGTATCTGCAGATGCAGCTGACACGGTAGGGCAGGGCTGGGGCATGCACATGTAATACTATTTAGGATGCCTAGGCCAGCATGTCACAGGCAAATTGAACATCCAACATGAGATTAAAACAAGATGAACTTATCGTGTCTCTATCTTAGAACTAGGTCGGTCATTCAACCATTTCAATATTATCTCGCAGGAGCGAATTTATAGATAAGCCTGTGCAAATTCTGCCATCTGATTCCCCTCAGCATTAATAGTTCTGCCTGACAAAACCATCTGCCCCAGCCTAACGCTCTAGCCTTTAAGTCTCTTACACGTGAAGAGGCATCATGATTTTTCACTGATCTGAAATTAAAATTTCCAGCCATAAAAAATATATTTAGATCCAAGGCTACATGTCACTTCTGAAATCTTGTCATTTAAATCATGTTAGGTGTTGAATGAGATATAGGTGAAATTTAACTTTCACTGCATTTTAGTTTCGATCATGGCGAATTTATAACCCGGGAGTAAATCCTGCTGTCAAGGAAAATGTCTTCACTAAATCAGATTTGTTGCTTCCCTCCTTCCTTCAATACTTTTGTAAAATTGAAATGCTCTTTCATAAAATTCAGTGGTATCATCCCTCCCTGGGCCAGAAAAGGTCTATTGGTGTTGCCAATTTTGCTACTGGAAACTTCAGAATTTCCTATAATAAATGATATACTCAGTATTCAGATTTGTTTGGTAAATGGAATGTTGGCTATTTCTATTTAAATCTATAGTAAATCTAAAGCAATTGATTGGGGAAAGGTCACCAATAAGCTTTCTTACAGCTGACTTCCCTCATAGCCCTTATCCTCAGGTGATTTTGAGGGAACACCTGACATTGCTGACTGCTTCTGCATTTCTCAAGACAAATGTGTCCCTTACTGTGTGTGAGCACAGGGTTTCCTTCGACTTCTGTGGCTATTCCACCTCAGCCTTCTCTGCAGGCCACTCTGACCCCAGGTGTCTCCTAAAGGCTAGTGTGACTCCCAGCTCTGGATGACCCATTCTCACTCAACTCAACTGTCCCTAGTCACTCTCATCAGCACAAAGGCATGAATTTCGGCATGCATGCTTATGCCTCTCCAATCTTTATTTCCAGTTCTGACTTGTCTCCTGACTGGTAGATCCATCTAACCAATTGCTTTATTAGACATCACCCACTGGACATACCCTTGTATATCTAATATAGAATACATCCCACCCCGTCCATTGGTCTGGGCTCGCTAATTCAGTGGGATATCACCACGGACCCAGTTGTGCAAACCAAAAACCTTATCGACTATCTTTTCTCCACACCCAACGTTAAGACTTATCAACCACATTTCCAAAATGTATCCCTCACAGCCGTCCACTTGTCTCCCTGGCCCCTGCCTCCAGTCAGATTTAGATACATTAGATCATCACAAACTTGTATTACTGCAGGAACCTCCAGAGGTGACCTCAGATTGTAGGCCTCCTCAATTCATTCCATTGTCCACTGCCTAATAAAGAACTCTGATCACATCACTCTCCTTCTTCAGAACACTTTAAAGGAATCTCATTTCCCTTAGGATAAAATCCAGACTCACCCTTGCCATTTCCCATCGACATCGCTGTTTTTCTCTTACCACGCTTTTACTCTGACCATTAGCTATCCTGAACTTTTTCCTCAAATGTGCCATGTCTCCCTAAACTCTAGGCCTTGACGTGCTGTTCCCTGTCCTTGGAACATGCTTTTCCCAGGTTTTCCTATTCAACTCTTCTGCATTCTTTAGGTTTCAGAGAATGTGTAACTCCTCTCAGGAAAAGTCCCTGAACTTATAGGCTGGTTAAATCCCTCGTCTCATTTTTTTTTTTCAGTGTAGCCTATAGGTCACCTATTGTCTTTTGTTACTGCAGTTAGGATACTACTTCTATCTTATGCACCTAATATAGAGACTGGCATATGGTAAGTAAATACCCCCTTTGTTGACTGTCACAAAGGCAGTGAGGATCAATATCTCAATTCCTGCCCCACAGTTTATTCCTTGTCTTATTTATATTTTTACATAATTAATCCCATTATAGACATGCATGCCTTATCCTTGGATTTGTCTGCAACTCGACATTCATTTCATACTATTTGCTGTTCTTTAACTGTTCTTGAGTGCATCTCATATCACAAACTGGTTTTATGATTTATGAATCCGTCAGCACTCCAAAACCTACGCCTCCTTGATACTCACTTGAAAGTCAACTGATTGACCAATGATGGCATTTCCAGTAAAAGCTTGATTCCCTTTACCCGTAATTATGAAACATGCTCAAGCTGACTAATCCTGATTTAACCACAATTCTGCAATAAATCCCTAGACTGAAAGTCTTAATTTATATAAATGTATCATTTATTAAAAATACCTATTAGTCTTATGTATACTATGTCCTACCTACCTTTAATAATTCCCTAAAGCAATATTTCAATTAGAGTGATTTTACGAGTAACTAAATATATGAGGATTTTGACAGGTTAACATTAGGTTACCATAAAATATCAGTAACAACAAAAAAAATGTAATAAACTTTTTTCAGTAATGTGTCAAAATGTACTTAAATAAATGTAAGAAGTGAATTAAGTTAAAAATCATAGAAAAAATTTTCATCCTTATAGAACTGTATATATATGTAGAATACATATCTGCATAAAGTTAAACCTGTGTTTGGATACATATGATTTCACTAAAAGCCTCATGCAACCTAAACCTTGAGTCACTCAGAATACACAAATAATAGAGGCAAATTATAAACAATATATTTACTCATCAAACCCATATCCTTTAACAGTAATATAAGGATAATCATAAAAGCAATTTATAAAGCCATTCGACCAGAGCCAGAAAATGCAAGTTGGAATATCAGATTGGACAATGCCTTGTGACAGGTGGAAGGTGGCCAGGCAAAAGGAAATGCACTGTGTTATTTTAGGAACGTTACTCTTGCATGGTATTCATAATTCACATTTCATCATCGCCTATAATAAAGTTTAAAGTAAATGCAAGGTCTTATGAAGGAAGACCTGATCTCACCACATAAATAGGAGGAGATATATCTGTGCGTATGCATTTTCCCCTTTCTGTCCGCCCCTTTTCAGCACAATCAGAATAAGAACTGGCTGGCTGGGGAAAAAAGGGAGTTTGAAGGTCACCCACATTGCAGCCAATTTGCCTTGGATTTTAATTTATTTGTTTTTAAAATGTGGACAGCATCCAGATGGTAAGCTTTCCAATAGAGATGAATGAATGAATGAACGAACGAATGAATGAATAAATAAATAAATAACCCAGACTTCCCTTCAGAGGACATGCTGCTATTCATAAATAATACTTAATGTTTTAGCCATTTTTAAGGACTTGCCAGGACACCTCTGGTCACCTTTTGATAATAAGCTTGTCTTCAAATAACAGACACCTTTCTCTTCTGTTCTAGGAGGTAAATCTGAAACTTTCGAAGATGGGAGATGAATCTGTGAGAATGAAGTAACAAGCAGTTTCTATGAATGGACTCTAACTCAGACCTGGGTAGTCAGGCTTGCTAAACCATGTCCAGATAAACACAAGAGAGTTCTTGCAGCACCATCACTCTTGAGATGCAGATAGCCCTTCAGAGGTAAAAATGAACAAGCTCTTATTGTATGAAAAAAGGAACATTTTAAGGACTCAGCCAGCCCCTATTTCTCTGGAAACACTTGCACAGAGGAGCGTAAGAGTAAGCCCAGATCTGCCATGTTTTGTACACCACGGCCCCAGGCAACTGGACTAGGTAGAGTGCACCTGACCCAACTGGACTCGTCAAGTATCCTTCTTTCCTGAGTCTTTGGCATTAGGCTCAAAGGACTGGTGGGATCAACCCATAATCTAAAAACTCAGTAAGCATCAGGAACCAAAATGCATCACTCTGACTGTGAGAACCTGTATAGCAGAAGATACACAAGTAGAAACCACGAAGATACAAAAAGAAACTGAAGATGGGAGAAAAAGATTTCTGAACACTTTCCAGCCCCTTTCTAGTCACATTTGTGCCCTTGAGTTCCATGAGATACTCCTCTATCTTTATAAGAAACTAACCTTTTATGTTTAAGCTGACTTGAGTTGGTTTCTGTTCCATGCAACCCATGAGCTAACAAAGCTACGGTATATAACAACATTTTGTTTTCAAATCGTGCCATGACTTCCTTTTTTGATGGCTACCAGGCAACATAACACAACATGGCTGTGAGACTTGACTACGAATAGTAAGGTGTGTGCATATTTGGAAATGCAATCATAATACCTCAACACCCCTGTTCCTCTGTTTGAACTAAACCATTTTCTTCTGACTGAATTAACAACAGGATTTAATGAAACCACATATTTCATAAAGTGTTTGGTCATGCGTTTCAGTTTTGTTTGGAATCAGAATCACTTCTTTCCTAGAATATGACAGATTAAACTATTAAAAATGTATAGGTAGTAATTAGTATGTCGTTGCCAGATACACAAGAATATTTTCCAGTATAATGTGGATGTCACCACAGAAAAATCGTTTCGAAAGAACTCTTTATAATATTAAAAAATAATGCATATCTTTCAACGGGATATTAAAAGGGTACCTTTAAAAGTGGTTCTCCTTTCTACAGAGGACTCTTTTTCTCTCCTCTTCAGAACAAAGAAGCATGCAGATTCTGACTTCCAGTAAACCACCATCTTATCTTTTCCGTAATTAATGGATGCTGTGATACCAAAGTATCCTAAAGAACATTTTTCAAGCCTTAAATGCAGGCTGGGCTGAATCACACATAGCACATCTAAAAAGATCTGGGGAATAAATAATCACAAGTTGCAAACACTTGCCCAGAGCATTTGGGCACCAACTAGATTTCCAACAAGAGATGTAATTTTTTAGTATAACAAGGAAAATTACTTACTGAAACACAAAAATGTGCCTCTCTTCTAAGCCCTGGCCTTGTCCTATAGATGAACACATACATTTCCCGGATGATCATTTAGCAAATCCTTTTTATAAAAATCACTTTGGCTGTGGGGCATGTTTTTTGATGGATTTGGAAATCTGCGCTCATGAAGTAAGTTTATTTCTTTGGTACGGCCTCTGACTAGGTTAAAATCTGATTCAGATAGCCTACAGGTGAATTTTTGTCAGCTGCTTGGCTTAAAATATGAGTCGGCACTAGAGAATACTTGGAGAAATTAGATTTAGCGTGGTGTAGAGGCTTTTTCAGGTAAGGGACAAATTATTTTTAAACAGACACTTGCTTACAGCCAGGATCCTGCATACCTAAGACTCTGGCTGCTGAATGGTGTCTGAGGAGCTGATTTACTCTGACACAAGCCCATTGGGTGGAAACTACATTTTCCAGGGAGGGGTGGGGGTGATGTAAGAATGCTGTGGCTTTGAAGTAGAAGTGAAGCAGCCAGTCACCTTCTATGACCAGAATCAGAATAAAGTATAGGCAGTGAAGGCCGGTTTAAGGGGAGCTACTCTGGAGACAGCTAAGGCACCGGATGGAACACAGCCTCCCTGCCCTCACTTTGATCTTCCAGCCCAGAAGACAGGTCTTCTCTGTCCTGATATTGATTTTTTAATCTTCTGCAGAGAAACAATTTTGAATGAATATAATGAGCTTCATTGCCCAATTAGCCTATTAAAGAGCCATGGTGGGGGAGGACACTACAAAATAAGGAAACGAATAAATTTAAACAGTAAGGGGCCTTTTTCCTCAAGAGAATACAACACCTGGGCTGAGACTAAATCATTACAGTGAATGAGTCTTGTTTTGACTCAGAAGGATAATAAGAGCAGATAGGATAATAATAATTGTTACCATTTATTTGCCCATATCTTAGGCACCTTGACAAGTACCAGCAACACATATTTGTTTTGCTTTAGGCAATTTTCTAAGTAAGGTTTTCATTCCCATTTATAAGATGGGGAAATTGAGGCTTGCAGAAGTAAAGTTACGTGCCCAATTCACGCAGACGGGAGTGAAGGGGCTGGCATTCAACGCCGGGCACACATGTTTGAATTTGAATCTTATGCACTTACCATATTATTTTTTGTGCTTCTGAGGTGGAAACAAAGTGGGTGCCCATGGTAACCATAATACTTTAATGAGCTACAGAAATGTCAAGATACACGCAATGTAGGGACTTGTCTAGGAAGTATAAAGCGTGGAGCAGTTAATGTAAAAAAATTTTAATGCCAAAAATATTGCATTTTCAATTTTTAAAGCATGAAGTTTCTGAAACCTCTGTCTCCAAGAACAGTTAAGATTAGCCAAAGATCAGCGTTTAATACAGACATCATCAAACCTGTGTATGTGATAAAACCTGCTTCAGCCTAAGAGATCAATTCCATTATGGCTAGTTATTCAGAGATGCTAGTAACCGAAAAATAAACCAGCCTCACTTACACCAATGAACACCAAGTCTTAAGAGAGATGGCATCACATAGTTTAATGCATGGGTTGCAAAATCATTTTTCTCTTTAATAGCATACCCTTTATTAAAAAAGAAATCATTTAAACAACATGACAATAAAGTACTGTCATTTCTATTAACCTTTTGAAAAACTCGTGATTAGAAATATATAAGAAAAATATAAAAATGATTTTGTCTTTTAAAGGCCAATACTTGAGGAAGATACCGCTCAAGGTTTTCTCTTGTAACTCTGATAAACATTGGTCGGGTCATCATAAAGACTACATAACCCATCCCAGCAACTTTTTCCAATTAGATTAGTTTTTGTGTCTTTATGCTACAACACTGGTAAGTTTCACATTGGTATGAGAGAGTTATTCTGAAACTTGGTGATTTTTAAGAATAGGTAGTAACTAACTCAAGGGGAGAAAAAGAAAACATTAGAATAATTGAAGTCAGATGATAAAAACTCAAAGGGAAAAATTTATTCCACAATGGTTACATTTTAGATTTGTCAACAAAACAAAATCTTAGATACCTTTAGAAGTCCTAACAACCTAAAATCAGGTCATGTTAATTCAAAAAAAAAAAAAGATGAAAATTTGGTTACTGTAATAAAGGCAAAATAGTATCAAGAAACTAGAAAAACAGTTTTTCATAATATTAAGTTGAGAATTCCTAAAAATTAATTGTAGCTAGAGGAACACAAATGCCAAACATTCTCAGAGTTTTTCCCAGCCCTTCTGCCAAGGTTGCAAAACTAAGTTCTCAAATGCCAAAGCAAAAGTAAAGCAAAGTTCCCCACAGTAACATTAGTACATCTGTATCAAGAACATGTGTTGCTATATATATGCTTTCAGACCTATAATTTTTTTTTTAACAATAAGTTCTTCTCTTAAGCACAGAGGTGGGTAGTGACAGCTAAGACACCACATATTAAAAATTTTTAGTTCTTCATCCCACTCCTTGTTAGTGTCTAACTCTGACTTCACTGCCCACATATGAAAACCTTCTGCTTTAACTTCCAGCTTATTACATAAACATCTTCATTCTAATTGGGGTCACAAGCATGATTTTCACACTCCAGGAAGATATATTAGGTTAAAATGACAGAGATAACAACTTGCATTTAAATACAGATTATTACTGTGGAATAACTTCCCATTATCTGATACTGGCAAACTGGAAAGTCTCATGTTGAAAAACAAAACGAAGCCTTATTCATGATCCTAAATCCAGGAATATGAATTTAAGTCTAAAGCACTTATTAGATCTACTGAGTTTAAATTCATTCATTAATTGATCAATTTTTATCAGATAATATGTTAGGAGTTAGAGAAGAAATACTTGTGTCCAAAACTTTTTACTTTTCTTCAGATACTCACCTGATAGGTACGGTAACAAGTGGCAAAATGGCCAAAAAGAGTTTACAGAGAAGTAAGTAAATAAACTGGAAAACCCACACACGGCTAATGAAATTCAGATCAACTCCAATTTGAGTCTACTACCCTTTCCATCTCTACCTAAGTTTGATAGAATGGAAAATCGAACACGGTCAATGATAGTAACACAGCCAAATGTTCTTTTGAAGTTCTCTGGCATCAAAAAAAGCATATGTAATTTACTTTTTTTATTTCTGGCAAAAACACCACAAAGATAAAGTGGTGAACTTTTGTTATAGCTATTGCCAAAATAAATTACATGGAAAAGTGGGGGAATCAGTAACAGTCTTGATAGAAAAAGAAATGCATTCGTTACTAACACCAGGTTGAATTAAACTAAAGTACATACCGAATTTGGGCAAAAAGTACTTGGAAAAGGATGAAAGTGATTGGTAACCGTTAAGCAGACACTCTCAAAACATCCCTATTTCATTTGTCTTTCCAACAATGACCAAAGTTAGATTTCTCTGAACCTCCTGATGTCTGAGAAAATAGCCCGATGTCCTAAGATAAGCCTTTCATCGAAGACTCAATTATTCCCCAACAGAAATATAGTTAATAATACCATTACTAAAGGATTATTGCACACTATCTCATAATCCTGTTAGTATTTTTGATAAACCTTACATTTATCCAGGGTTTACAACGTTCTAAAACAACCAGTACCTCTTCTAACATTTACCTTAGACTAGGAAAGTAGATTTTAACCTCCTCACATTCAAGATTTGGCATTGTCAATGCTGGCCCTGGGATCTCAGAACAATCTGTCTCTTTGGGTTTCCATGTCAATAAAAAAAAAAAGGGAGGATTTTAGATACATTTAAATTTCAGAAAGTTTAGTCATTTTTGTTAATTTTGCCTGAAAATTATTTTTGTTTGATTACTTACAGAAGTAAATAAGATTGAGGGAGAGAAGAAATACATATTTAAAAATAATACTTGAAGAAATGCATAGTAATAAGAAATATTCCAAACCAGATGGAGTACTTACTAATAGCTTTAGAATAAAAATGGCTGGAGAAATTCCAGCAAGAAGGTGTAAAGAGAACTGGAAGAGACGGGGATATTTGGCCCAAATCTCCAAATGGCTGCACACATTTGTATTAGTAGTGCTAATGGACAGTTGAGGCAAATGTCATCATAATTCTGTTTTTGATCAAGCTCAACTTTAGTCAAGGAAATATCCTGATTTCCCAATGTTTTTGTCAGGACTATAAAGATAAAAACCTCAATATCTTCTTATTAATATATTTATATAACTGATGTTGATTCAGTGTTATGTGTAAGTATAACACAGAAGTATAATTTATTGAACAGACAACAGGTTTTTTTTTTTTTTGGTTTTGTTAAACTATTTAAAATAGGTAATTTAACCACAACATATGTAGTAATACAGTTAAACTGCAGCCTTTGAGGTTAAATTTAATTAATTAGTGGAGCATCTCTCTAAGTAATGAGTTCGTTTTGTTTTGAATTTATCATATTATTTAATAAACATGCAATAAGAAGGGTGAAGAACATGTTTAAAAAAAAAAAAAAAACCAGCCAGAAAATAAAAGGCTTCAAATAAACAATGTCACCAAGCAATTAATTACCCATTTTTACTAATCATTTTTTTTCTATATTACTAATAGTTCTACAGAAAAGCCACATATCGCTCATGTCCAAAAATACCTTTGAAACGCTAGTCTCATTAGGTTTTTTATCTTAAGCTGTTGCTGGGTAAATACCAGACCCAAAAGGCATATCATTCTAGCTTTTAGCAAATCAATTTACTAATCCACGCAAGACTCTATCAATTCTGGAGCCAATCTTTCTACCCATCACCAAAAAACAGGGTTCTATTCTCATTCACAAGAACATTAGATATGTCAAATAAATTGAAGGTCCTATTCAAATCCCAGCTCCCTGCCAGTTCTGATCTCCACCTCCATCGTTCACACTGTAATCTACTTAAATTGAACAAAGCCTGTTGGGTAAAACCTGCTGAACTTTCCAACCTCTCCTGAGCCAACGGAAGGTGACAAGCATTGCGCCTGCCAGTCAGTATGTCAAAACGAAATACCCATCAATACTGACTCTGGTACGCCAGGTGCTGACACCAGAGCCAGATTTGAATAAAAGACAGAGACATTTTGTGAGCTAGTTCTTGTGAACCTGAGCTGGAAGACTCTTATGTCGAAATTAACCGAGTAAAGAGCAGAGGATTCATTTTTCTATTTTGCAAAAAAAAGTTTAAATAGGTCACCTACAATGTTTAAGCTTCTGTGCTTGACACCGAGGTTATAGAAGGAAACGAGAGGGCCAGCTACAGTCTCTGCCCATCGGTGCTGGTAGAACAGGCACTTCACTGTGAGCTCCGAAACTCTAGAAAATTCATGAGACTCGTGACGAGGTTATGAATAAGATTTCATGTAAATTTTATACATTCTGTATGTTTGGAAGTAAAAGACATTAAATTAGTCCCATAGAAAAAAATCTGTTCCTTTCTCTCCAGATTCTTTACTATTTGGGAAGGTAAGGGTGAGGGAAGGAGTTATCAGAAAGCAACACGAGTCTGAATGAAGGACTAAATATCCCAAATAAAAAGACACCTAAATATATGAAATTTCACATGCAGTTCCAAGAGGTTTATTAGTCCCATATTAGGAACTCTGCATCATCGTGGGGGAAAGTAATTAGTATTATTATAGAGAGTTTCATAATTTATATATGAAACCACCCAATTATATTGTCATATAATATCAAACTAATGAACTTCATATAGCATCTTGCACATTCTTAATACGTGAAGGTAAAGACAAACATAGTGAGCTGTTAACACAAATAACTTTAGCTTTGAGATTAAACATCCCGGCTAATTGATCACCAATTCTAGCCCACCAATAAGTTGCAAAGACCAAATAGTATGTTTTACAGAAAGGGGGTAGTATACACATAAAGGCCGAGATTTTGGCTTTTTAAGAGATTTCCAGCTTCTTTTGAAAAAGCCAGAAGTTCTAACTAATGTTGGCTTATATTTCCAAATGTCAACAATAGTATTTTAGATAATTCCTACATTTCACTTTCATGTCACATGGCTGATCCCTAGAGAACCTAAGTTTATCCCAAATCTATACTATTCACAGCTGCGATGTTTATAACAGGGAAAAATAGAAAGAGCCCAAATGGCCATGAACAAGGAATTGTCAAAATAAGATGTCACATCTATACCATGAAGAGAAGCAAAAAAATTACGGATTACCTACTATGTGATACTAAACTAGGTGCTTTTAATATTATACTTTTAATTCCTTCAAAAACCCTCATCAGATAGATATTAGTATTAAATACCACTTTACAGAGAAAGTAACAGGTTATATTGCTGTCCAGAGTCTCATAGCTAATAATGAAATTTGAACCTCAGTAATCTGGCTTCAAGCCTGAGCTATGCAGCATTTAAACATCATGATGTAGATAATTACTTACTGACAGTGGAAGTCTTCCATCCTCTAAGTGGAAATGAGCCTATAAAACTATATGCAGCAAACTGGCATTTGTAAGGAGTGTTTGCAGGAAAAATACATACTTCTTAGCTCGTGTATTGACTTATTTTATAATGAACATATATTACTTTGATAATCAAAAGACTATGAAACCGTTTGCATTTTGAGAAAAAAATTTTTATGCTTTCATATGCTGCCTTTGTTTCTGCTTAGAAAAAAGAAGGTCTCAGATGTGACATTAAATTAGACCCATTGTTCTGTTATTTCTTCCCTAATCTTAAAGTAAAATGCATTTACTATGCAAAGTTTATACAATGCAGCAAGGAACAAGTAAAAAAATTAGATTTCATTTTTGAAAGTGAAGAATATTTCAAAATATGGAAAATATTCATAATATGTGAAGTGATAAAGCAGGCTATGATCATATTCACTTTGACACTGACTATACTTTTATCTTCCCCTGCCTGCTGCCAAACACTAGAAGAAAATAGATCAGCAGAAAGTGGCACTGAAACTCAGACTCCAGGCTCCTTAGATGATTTCTACCAAGACAACTTCAGGTTCTACTGAGATTTCTATCAGGATGATCCTTACCTCAGAAAAATAGAGACACTGGTTATTAACTGCTGTTTTCACAAAAAGATGTTTTTAATAAGTGATTATGAAAAGACACAATATTTGTAGAGCACTTTAAGTTCTATTATTGTTATACCAGGAGTTGTTTCTGATAGAACTATGGGGGAATATCACATTTATCTCTTGACACCTGATTCAGGAGGTCCCCAGAGGGACTGAGGGAATGAGATTTTGAAAAATCTCCTCTGAATTATATGAAAGAGATGAGCTTCTGGTAATCATCTGCTGCTGGCCTGAGTGCTTTGCCCCGAGTTGTAACCAGTTTGTTTAGAGTCTGCTTCTGTAGGTCCTCGTTCCATTCTGGGCCTCCAAAGACTAAGCTGATTCCTTCTTCCACAAGAATCCCTTCAAAAATATCAAACTCTGTCTGCACACCTCTGTTCCCTCCTATCATCTGCTTTCCAGATAAGGCGGACTCACCTACCAATGACAAAACCAGTGTTCCCTCTAAATCTAAAGTCCCTCTCTCAAGTCCAAACCTGCCTTCACCATATCTCAGCCTTCTTTCTTCCCTGGGAAGTGTCTCAGCCAGCCATATCTACTCTGAGTCCTCTCAGAGTTTGCCTCCTACGCATCTCATTCCAAGTGATGCCCTACTCTTTGCTTGCTACCACTGGGGCAGGATCTGAGGAGTACTATTAATGTGTTTAATAAAGAGGAAACTACTTTTTTTTTTTTTTTTTTTTACTCCTTCCCTTATATTAGCATTTGAAGAGGCAGCAATACCTGAACTCAAATGCTGGGGTTTCAGGCACTTCTGAGATTGATTTGGTGGCCCTCAATCATTCAAAGATACCGGTCTACTGGACAGAGTGGGGAAATACCCACAGAGTCTACAATCATCTATTATTCGACTCCAAATCTACTTCCTACTTATATCATGATATTCTAGTAAACTTTGGAAAGGAAATAGTGAGAATGAGCAGAGCGGAGAGGCATGGTGTTCACGTTAAGGATACACTGCATTTCATTTGAATATGGGAAAAAATATCAATACAGGGTTTTTGTTCTGTTTTCTTCTTTCATTTTTACCAGTATTAAGGAATGAGTGAAAATTACTTGAATTTGGTTTTGGGAAATAAAAAAAAATTTGCCCACTTGATTTTTATGTAAATTCTGATTAAGATTCACTTTGCTGGCCTCTTAGGTGCCATGAAGTCAAGAAGCTTATTTGTCTTGTTCACTAGGAAATTCCAAATGTGTATCACAATGCCCAGTTCTCAATAAATACTGAGGAAGGCACTGTCTGGAATGGAGTGAGGGTGGGGCACAGGAGAAGAACCTGGCAACTCCATTACTCTTTGTGTGCGGGAACTGGAGAATCTTCTAGTGAATGAACCTTCAGAGAAATGCAGCACGCAATTAGCAGGGCTACTGCCTTAGCACATGAACGAAACTGATAATCTCAATCTAAAATTCCCAAAGGCACGCCTTTTAACTCTGCTAAAGTAATTGTTTGTGTACATATTAACGGCTCTCAAAAACCTGGACTTCATTGACTAATTGGAACATTCTGGCTTGATATGTAGATATAATGGTTGTTAATATAAGCTACACTCTGGAAGAACAGATCTTAAAAGGATCATTTTGTGAGCTGCATGACTAACCCTCAGCCTCACAGCATGAGGCAACAGGATGAATGTGTTTATTTGGGAGTAACTAATTTATTTGGGTCTTTCACAACCTTAATACGAGACGTAGTTTTAGAGGAGGATTTGCTTCTTTAAACATCCCTTTTATGAGTGAATTACAACTTTTCATTCTCAGGGATTGGAGTTTCTCATCTTTTAAACCACTGAGACAACAAATGAGATGAAGACAGAATACGAGAATGTTAGTTTTTAATATGCATTACTGCTTACCCTTTTCTGGGACTGTATCTATCAGCAGCCAAGACTCAGCAGTGAACAAGACAGACAGACCCCTCTCTCCTCCAGAAGCTTACATGCAGTGTATGTGTATGGGAGAAGGAGGTGAGTTAACAAACAAGTAAACAAATCAATAAGTCATCTCAAAAAGTGGTGGGTGCTAAGATGAAAATGAAACTGAGTGATAAAAGGAAAGTAACTGAGTTGCAAAGGAAGAGAGCATGCAATGCTATAATGGGTAGGACTTGAATGGAATGAGCCACAAGAAGGAATAATCAGGGAGACAACATTCCGGATGGAGGAAACAGCCAGTGAAAACAAGGTGGGGAACATGGGTAGTGGTGGAGTTAGGAGCCAGATCAAGGAGGGCTTTGTAGGGCAAGGTGGGATCTCTGAATCTACTCAACACGGGACTGGAAAACCACGGAAAATTTCAAGCGAAGGAAAAATATAATGCAATTCACATATTTAAAAGAAAACTTTGGTTCCTGGATAAGAAGCGGATTGTGGGGGCAAGAGAAATGTTTTAGGAGTCTACAGTGATGATGATTGGCTTGAAACAGAGTGCAAATAGTGGAAAAGAAAAGAAATGGATGAATTGAGGATCCGCTGCCTAACATAACGAGCGAATACAGACATAAAACTAATGGCTAACACTGATAAAC
>NW_011888822.1:2555882-2563351 GCF_000151845.1 Pteropus vampyrus | reverse complement strand
CTGGATAAGTGAAAATTAAGCAGGTATCTGTACTAGAATATTTCTCAAGAATTTTACTGTTAGCCCGTTATCAGGCTATAAGAGGATGACATATTATGCATCATTTCCTAAATATATCTGACCATAGATCTCTTTTTTATGTAGAGCATTTAAACTGACTAACAAGAATCCAGAAAATATACCAGGAGCACATTTTTCTAAGGGGCCGACTATGTATGGTTATATTTCAGCCCACATGTACACTGCCAATAACTAAATATAAATAAATAAAGTGGTTAAAAAAAAAAAGGAGAATGAAGGAGGGATTGAGAAACAAATTCAAAGGCAGGCTGACAAATGTCAGAAAAACACGGAACAAATTTTGTTTCATCTCAAGTCTTAGGGTGAACACTGAGGCATTAATTAAAAAGATTCCTTGAAATACTAAACTTTATAAATCAGTGCAGTAAAGGTTTTAATAGGGAGATTCGGAAATCATAGCTCTACCTGAACAGTAAGAGCTGGGATTTAGAAGTTATTTTACTATTAACCCAGATATCTTTCATGTATTAACTTAAGTTTTAAAGCCCTGTCTTCTAAGACATCCTCAAACATACAAGAGATGAAATTTATATTTTTAAATAAAATAGGGTTTTGGTGAATTTGCCCAGCTGGTTTCTGTATATCACAGTAAATGTACCCAGAGCAATATCTGTGCTCAACACAGTGTCAGGCCATGCAATCCGAAGAGGGATGCTTTAGCAATTTCTTCCATTCCATTCCATTAACAGGGGACACAATGACATTCTATGTGGGGACTTAAAGGGGAGAGAGGAAATAGACTTTCTTTCAATCTTGACTCCTTTCTATTCCTTATAAATCTTTCTGACTGTCCTTTTTGAGTGACGTTGACACTAAAGAACTTGCTAAAGTCTTTAGATTTAAAATGGCTTGAAACCTTCCTGCTCAAATTTTGACAGGACCAAAAAAAAGTGGGGGCGGGGGAGGGGCCCGTGCCTTTCTGAGCCATATGCCCATAATAAATCCCCTTGACTTGAACTGACAATACACATGATCTGCTCGCCCCAGGTCTCCACCTTCAGTGCACAAAGAGTTCTCTAGCCAGCTTTATGAGTTTCTCAGCTTGGAAATGGATTCTGAGAAGAATACGGTTCAAAGCCCAGGAACAAATGGCAAACAAACAAACAAACAAACAAATAAATAAGAAAACCTTAAAGCTTATAAAGACTAAAACCTATACCACATCTAAGTGAAGGCTTTTCAACAATCATGTCAAAACTGAACTACTCTACATATTTCTTCATTGAATGAGAAAAGTGTGACAATTACTACAAAGTCAGCACAAGAATTCCTCCTACAGAATGTTAGTCTTTTGGTGAGTTTATTCTCTAAATTCTTTGGGTGTGGTCTGGAACCCTTAAGTCTTCATATGTCAGTGCAGTAGCCATGGGCTGCATAGCTATTGAGCATTCACAATGTGTCCAGTAGGAATCACAATATGCTGTAAGTTGGAAACATACACCAGAGGTTCAAAAATACTATAAAAAATGTGAAATAGCTCAGTAATAAGTGATGATATTGATTACACGTCTAAACAGTAATATTTCTGTGTATTAGGGTATAGATTATTAAACTCAATTAAATTTTCATTGATTTTGTAACAATTATTATATAAATTATATGAAATAAGTTATTATTATCAAATAAAATCATTTGTTTCTTTTCACCGCTTTTAATGTGGCCACCAAAAAATTTTAATTACAACATATGGCTCACATTGTATTTTTTATCAGTGTTGGTCTACGTGATTAAAAATAGACTGCAGTCGTCAATCCAGATAAATATGTAGCATTTTCTACAGATATTTCTAGGCAAAGAGCTGATAGCACTTTCTATTCCCTTCCCCTCTCCTCTTTGTATGTTTTACTACTGGTTCAATCAACTACGAACAATTGAAACCCAGTGTTTTTTTTTTTTTTTTCTTTCCTGTTCTACAATAAATAGCAGTTAAGATTCCAATATAATTATTTCCAACGCATTAGTGATTCTAAAGCGACTTAAAGCGATGACAAGAAAAACAATGAAATGACATCAAACAAAAAGAATGCTGGTCCAGGTTTTGGAGACACTGGAGCCTAAATTCCGGAGTACTAACAGGAAACCTTAGCCAAGCCAATTACCTTCCCAGAAGCTCAGCTGTTCCATTTTAAGATGTGTACCTCTCTCATAAGGCTGGTAAGAAAATTAAATGAGGTAACATCTGGAACGTTCCTGACACAGGTAATGCTTATTAAATGGTGTCTATAGTATTCTCATGACAGTTACGACCACCAGTACTACTGCAACACCATCCCTGCCACTTTAAGCCTTCCCTTTGGTTGTCTGAGGGACCCTGGAGTCATCAAGTTTCTATGTTGAGAATATCCCCAATTTAACTGAGTTTCATTTTAGAAAGCATTATTTGTTTGTCTGTAATTCTCAGTATGATTCAATCAGTTATCAGCATGCCACGTGTCGGTGACACACCAGCAAACAACACTGTGTCAAGTTCACATCTAAGGATGACTGTGCGTGATGAGGACTGTCAGAAATCACAGAGATTTACCACACCAGGGACCAAAGTTGCTTTTACCTCACAAAACCTGTTCTCCAGCTTTGTACAACCAAGCATTAACTTCTCCACCAAGCCTACTCTAAGTACCAGGGACTCCTTAAATGTTCTTCTTAACACAGGACATACACATAAAAAAGATCAGCCAGATGGAAATTAAATATTTCACTAGAAAAGGCTGAAACATCCTGCTCTAAAATGGAATCTTTATTTCGATAAAGTCATTAATTAAATTTCAACCAATTCCCTTGCCATTTGATGGTCGTCACTACAGAGGTAAACACGACTGACTACACCACAGCATAGCAAACACCAGATAGCTGCAGAGCAATCTCTTTATCACTTCCAGTGTTCCATGAGAGGGCAGGACAAGGAAAACAGACACTGTCTTGAGCTTCATTGATCATGGTCCCTCTATGAACAAATCAATGTTTAAGAGAACCTGTAACAAGTCCAGGAATTTAAGTAAAGGACAAGGCAGAGCAAAATAAAATGTATAATACTGCAAAAGTTATTTTTAATAGAAAGTGCTCAAACTCCCTTCAATGATTGTTCTCTTTAACGATAATTCTCTCTAATGACAAAGCAAGATAGCATCAAGTTCCAAAAGACATTAAACAATTGTTTTGTGAACAAGCCAATTTGGTTTCATAATTTTCAAGATAATGAAAATCCAAAACATCATCGGTGTCCTCTGAAAACATTTAATTGAACAGGACTCCATTTCTAAGGAATATAGACTAAAGGAAAAGAAAGTTATAAGCCCCATTTCCAAAAGACTGATATTACTAACTTACATTAAACTAGGAGAGAGAAAGTGATCATTTTAGCTTGGAAAAATCTGAGTTAAATAGATTTCCTCAATGGAGGACTCTTACAAGCCTTTAGCAGACCAATGTACAAAATAAATCTTTGAGATGGAATTTCATATGTCTAAATTTATTTTGAGCATTAAAGAAGGTATACATAAAGGAATGCTAGCCGAACAGAACACTTAGTCCATGCTCAGAATATCAGGCCACCGAAACCGGGGATCAATGTGGATGGAGGTCCAGTCTCTGGTTGAATTGATTCACATGTGATTTCTGTAGTAGCTTGCCATGGTGGCATGAGTGTGCAGACGGTGACACTGTGTGACACTTTTGTGTGAGTCACAGTGCATGAATTCAACCTGGGAGAAGGAAAGCAGATGCAAGTCACTTGGGACACAACCTAGGAGTCCAATGCAAGATAACCATCTAACCAGAATGTTAACAGAAGCATGGGAAGAACAAAGATCCATTTCACAAAAGGAAAGGCAAATTATTACTCTAGGCAAGAAGACAGGAACTGGGTAGGCAGGGAGAATACAGGAGGAGGTCAAGATAACATACTCGAAGACATGGATACTGACTATAACTGCAGAGCCAAGATGAAGGTTAAAATGGAAATGAATCACAGAACGAGGTCAGCCTAAGACTAGCAACTTCTTGTCCCTGAGCAAACTTTAATTTTGACTAAGAATTTTGTATAACACCACAATAAAGCAGGGAGGAAGATATACATAAAGGCACCTGGATATATCTAGCATATCATGTAGACAAATAAATAAATCAATATGCTTGTGTCATGGTTGTAACTCACCCTTGCTCTTTGGGACATAAGTCAGTGATGCCATGCTATGGAACCAGTTTTTAAAACACAGGTCCATAAATCCTTTATCAGTGATTGTGAAATCTAAAAAGCTTCTAAGACCAAAGGTGTTTTGTTATTGTCGTTATTTATGATATTGGTGCAAAAAGTAATTTGGTGGTGAAACCTGATGTGAAGGGATGCAAAGCTATTTAGAATATTGGTATTTCTTACTTAGTGTGAATGTTCATTTGCATGCTGCAAAAATATTAACATATTCAAGGGGTATAGTCCTAGATCCTATTACATGTCTTCTGTAATAAATATGACACATGCACACAATACCTTTCCAAAAAAGAGATTCTGAATTCTAAAACATCTGGCCTCAAGGGTTTCAGCTACAAGATTATAGACCTGTACCATATGGTAATCTGTACGTGGTATATATCAGGGAAAATGTCTTTGTCTCTATTCACTTGCTAAGATGCTCTAACCAGAGCTGAAATGAACCAGCTGTGAGTTTCACTGAAAAGGGCACACACAATCAATTTGGATCATTTAAGCTTATTGAAGACCAACTCATAAAGCACCAGTAAGTGTGAATCAACAACTCCTGCGATCTGTTATTGTAATAAACAAGATTTTAATTACCTTAGACAACGAGCATGCAATGAACCTGCACTTTAATGGACTTCTCAGAGGTTTTACCTAGAGATTTCTCTTTGCATTAACTCCAACTTCAGTTATTAGTGGAAACACTGCATGATTCAATCCCTATTAGTGTTACATGAACATTTATTTAAGTTGCCTATCACAGAACAGGGAATGAGTATGGAATAGGGAGAACATTTAGGATAGAATAGAAACTGTCTTAAATAACTGTGATTAGATAGATAACACAAAGTTTAGTAGCCATGGAAGAACCTGAGCAGAATACTCTGATGCTACTGTTTCTATCAATAGAATATCTTCCTCCTTTGACTTTAAGAATGCTGAATCACATCTGCAAAGTCTGTTTTGTCAATAAAGTAATATTTTCACAGGTTTCAGGGACTAAAGGGCGGACATTTGGGAGAGGGCATTATTCTGCCTACCAAAATCCCCACTGATCTCCCTTTACTCTCTAAACTTACCAAGTAGCACCTACCTTAGGGCCTCTGCATATCCCTGTTCAACAGGCAGGCTCCAATTCATCTCTTCCATCTTAATAAATATTGCTTAATGAGTATCTCATATTTTAATAAACATCTGTCTCCATAGAGCTCTTCCAGCTTGTGACAAAACGTCCCTCCCCTTCAGAGACTATATCACAACTGATATTACACAGCTATTTAGGTAATTGCTTTTTCAATTTTTGTGTTGCGACTAAATTGTAAATACCTTAAGGGCAGGGACTCTGTCCTTCCAGTTTACCTTCCATAACCCAGCACGCAAGAAAAAACTGTTGCTAGGCAAGGAATAAAGCTGAATAATAGGAGATGAGGACATCTGAGGATCCAAATCGGGTCTAGTCTCCTAGGCATGGCATTGTAATCTGATTCTGATTTTCTTTCCTAACTTTAACTGAGCTGTAAAGAATGCTGGCTATTGAAGGGCTTTGGTTTTGTTTTTACAAGGACATTTATTTTTCTATTAGACTGGATGTTTTTAAGTGTAGGAACTACAAGACCAAGTCTAGGATTTCGGCCAGGAAAATGTGGAGAGGTCTAATTTCTGGATGTGTACAAAGCTGTAGATGACCTCAAAGAATTCCTGGGAAGCAGCAAAACTTACAAAATTGGGTTTGTTGCAATTTACCCTCAGGGAGCAGATCCAAATTCTTGTGGGGCATATGTTTAAAATTCCACCTGCAGAGCTGAAGCACTGAGGCAGCTGATGAAATACTCAATGTCGTGACTTTATTTCAAAAGGAATCCACAAAAAGCAGGATGCTCTTCCCATAACACAAGGTATATTTCCCCTCTAAAAACCACAGGGGATTGGAACGTCTCAAGCAACGAGTCCTCATTATCCAAATGTACTTGAAATGATGCTACACATGTAAAGGAAGGCTCGATTCTACTAAACATACTACTTTCTCTAATCCAGAGTCTCATAACAGTGACATTTTGGGCAAGATAATTCTTTGCCATGGAGGCTGTCCTATGAACTGGGATGTTTAGCAGCATCTCTGGCCACAACCCGTTAGATGTTAGTAGCATTCCATTGCTCACAGTAACGACAACCAAATATGACCCCAGACAATGCCTCATGTCCCCTGGGGGGTGTGGGGAACATCATCTCCAGTTGGGAACAATACTATATTCTTCCAATCTCAGTGCGATCTTCAACAATGACTTTTCTCTGACACTGCATACAAGACAAATAAATAATGCCCTTAACGCTAATAAATTACTTCACACATCAAAATTTTCTTACTTTTACTTTAATTTCTTGGAAAACGATGTAGTTACATGGAAAGAAAAAAATCAAGTCTAGGATGTTCCAATAGTGTAAAAGTCTCAGGAAGAGCTGGTATTGATAAAGAGTCCAAATTAAACAATTTAACATAAAATATTATAGACATGTTTTGGGTAAAAGTGAGAAACTTTTATGTGCATATTTTAAAGTTAAATTTGATCCTGTTACCTTTGATCTTTGAAATTCAAGTTCCTCTAAGTATATCCACTAAGTAATTTAACATATTTATCACATTTAAAAAAAAAAAGTTATGAACGTAATGGGCTTGGATGAGAACCCAATTAATACAGGCAGCCTTCCCATCTGACATTACTTAAAAGAAATAAATTTAAACAACTTGGACAAACAATAAGTCTGGGCATTGTAGCTGCCGTTTCTCATTAGCTTCTGAATTTCATGGCACTCTTTGAATAAAAGAAAACCAAAATGTTCATTTAAAGTAATGTTTCCAAAAGACTATGCATCTAGTCTATGCATTTCTCCAAAATCAAATAGGAGGAGACAGGCCCGCCTTGGCATGAGGAGATGTGATTAGAAATGAGGCAGAAGTTCCTAGATCCTAGCACCAGAGTCCTTCTTTTCCAAGGCAGCTGCCAAAAATAAGTTTTCAATCTTTCAAGCACATCTTTTGTCCAAAACAACATTAACTGAACAAATGGCAACCCAATTCTAAGATAAAGAGGCTTTAGTGCAAAGCTCGCAGGATACAAACTGTCCCTTCAACTCACACTGCCCGTGGGAACCCGTCAGCAAGAACGGAAGGGAAAACCCAAACTTAAAAATGTGA
>NW_011888822.1:2529499-2554549 GCF_000151845.1 Pteropus vampyrus | reverse complement strand
TCATTTCAAGTATAAGAAAATTCCCTTAGCCCATCCAAAAGAACACATAAGAAACTCCGTAATGTCCATAGGGAACCTCAATCAATTCAAATCCTGAATTTCAAGAACACACCCTTCCTTTCTTGAAACAAGGGAAAGAGAAATCGAGAACAAATAACTCGGACTTATACTAACACATTATTTTTTCCAAGAGGAATGCAATTTCCAAATGCAGAAAAAGCATTTTATTTTATAAGTGATAACCTCACTTTTTTTGTTTTCTAAAGCGAACTCATGCATTCAACAAACACTTATTGGTTGCTAAATAAATGTAAGATGCCAACCAATATAATGAATGGTTTGTGATCAAAAGCCAAGCTTACTGAAGCCAAGGAAAACTCTCCCATCCTCATTATCTCCTCTTCCTAAAGAAATCCAGTTCAAGTTTTAGAGAGAAATCCTGCATGAAGATTAGGCCTCTATAAAAGATAGAGACTATTAACCTATTTCTAAAACAATGCAATTATTTTCAGCATTTCTTTATATAAAGGGAGCATTAAAAGCAAGTGAAAGAACCCTGCTCATATAAATCCCTTTTATTGGACTCAAAAGGCAGTTTTCTTGAACTTCTGAAAAATATAAAATAAATGTTCAATTAGTAGAACAGCAAATTCAAGGATAAAATAAAGTAAAAGTAAGTTTTTTTTTTATGCTGATTAAACATGCTAGCTACAGCTTTGTCTCACCTTCACTATGTGCTAAGCAAGTTTTAGCACAAAGGTTGGAAAACTTTTTCTATGAAGACTGAGGTAGTAAATAGTTAAGGCTTTGTGAGCCCGACGGTCCCCACTGTAACTACTCAACCTAGTCTCTGTAGCACAGAAGCGGCCAAAAGCAATACATAAGTGAATGGCTCAGATAATGTTGCATAAAATTTGTTTATCCATGCTGACATCTGAATATAATTTAAGTGTCAGGGAATACTACTTTCCTTTTCATTTTCTTCCAACCATTAGAAAATACAGAAACAAGAAGGGGGGCGTCATTTGGTGATCTCTAAAATACGACATATTTTAGAAGATAAACTACTGTATTAAAACAGTCATATCTCTTAAGTTCTAAAGCCCAAATACCTATAAATTAGCTCAGTAGTATCTTAAATACCATTGATTACTCTTAGCCTGTTATAAATTCTATGTATAATATTTTATATCCAAAGGACAAAAGCAAATCGTTTTGAGTGCATCTGTTACAACACACCCAGGGACACACAGTATCTTATAAATATTTGATTTTACCTAAATCATTTATTTCTCTGTCAGGGGTCATTTTATTTGTTTTATATGAATAATTAAAAGCATAATTAGGAAATTGTAAAATCTGAAACATTCATTTCATTTTTCATTTTACAGTATTTCTCACTAAGGCACACAGCATGCTACATGCACACACCCCCTTTTCAAAAGTAGCTTATATTTTTGTT
Organism: Pteropus vampyrus; assembly: GCF_000151845.1. Classification (NCBI taxonomy): domain Eukaryota; kingdom Metazoa; phylum Chordata; class Mammalia; order Chiroptera; family Pteropodidae; genus Pteropus; species Pteropus vampyrus. Next base: position 2,553,087 of record NW_011888822.1, on the reverse strand, counting down.
TACATATATAACTGGGAAGAGAGAACTTTCCTAGCTATCATAAAATAACACTGCTCCGTTTCAAAACAAAATGCACCAGAGGTGGTCGCTGCAGAACAGAGCATGCACTGAGAGCCATGAGCTCAGCAGATGAGTTCGATCCGAGTTAGAATCCCATTCTGTCACATGACAGTGGTGTGATCTTGGGCAAGTTACTCTACTTCTCTGTGCCTTGGTTTCTACTACTGTTCAAACGGTGCCTACCTGGGAAGGTTGTTTTGACGCCTAAAGGAAATAACACACGGAAAGCATTTAACACAGTGCCAGAAACTCAGCATGTACGCACTCAATGGCAGTTATTGTCAAACCTATTTTTAGAGACATGGAGACAGAGCTCATGTATAGCAGAGAAGAGCAATCACACAGGTATGGCATTCCATTTTCAGACGGAGTTCAATTTTGAAGCAATACTATCTTTCCCACAAAGGAAAGAGTGTACTGGAAAGGGACAACAGCCAGGGTACGTGGGGCCCAAACACTTGGGAGGGGATCTTAAGTGTTGAGTAAATGCTTTGAGTTCACTAAAACACAGAGAAAAATGATTATTTCCTTTTCTTGATTATTTTATCCTTTGGTAACAAAGAAGAATAAAATTCAATTAGGTGCTAATATGCCCTCCTCGCTAGCCTGATATTCATTTTCCCTTTTTATCCAAGAATAAATCTTATGCTAGAATTTAGTTACTTTGGTAATGATTTATTTTCACAGATTAGAGACATATTTTTTTTTTTTACATAAGTCTATCCATGTCAAATAGCACAGGTTTTTCCCATTATGGTGTTGATAAAAAGTTTTCTTTTAAAATCAATTTATTTAAAATAAAGTGAGTCAATTGAAAGAAAACATTAAGTAAATAATACCAGAATACTAAATAAATGAATGAATTTTAATTTAAATTTTAAAATAATAGCAGTAAGAGTTGAACTTGGATAAGGTGACAATTGGGATTCTACAGCTAGTAACTTTGAATCTGAGTCTAGATTGGCCACTGTCCAGCAGTGAGAAAGTTACTGCTCTCCTTGGTGCCTCAGGTCCTGTTCTATAAAATTGGAGTAAAACAACAGCAACTTCACAGGTTTGTTGTGAGATCACAAGGGCTGACATATGAAGAATGTACAGAATAGTAATTCATTCAGGACATTATAGCATAAAGATTGCATTGTCTGAGTGTTGTTTATAAACATTATCATCCTAGGGAGAGAAGCCGTTGCTTTCACAGATTCCACCCGTATTTGGGGCATCCACCAAGTAAAAATGCTGTGTACGGGGCAAGGGCAGGTAAGAGTCACACCATAGATATGGAATTAGTTTTCTCCTGAGTTTGGAGGGATGACTGAGTACCTGGCATTCATGTCATTCTTTGTAGGACATCCACCAACTGTTTATAAACTAAACTGAACATGTCTGTATAATGCTGGGCCAAACAAATGTTCACACCAAAATCTGAGTAAACAGTATCAGGCGCCAAAAGTTAAATAAAAATGGATGAGAGAGAAAATGAGCTGCTTAATATCTTACCTCCACTACTCCCGACACTTTTTAACATTATAAGATGGGAAAAGACTACCATTATTGAATCATAATGGTGGGAACCCCAGACCACCCACAATATCAGAGTCTATCAAGGGGATACTTTTGGATCCCTGGTGAAAAGAAAAAAAAAAAAAACACTCTGGTCTGGAAGTCAAGAAACATGAGCTCTACTTCCAGCTTTCTACTAACTTCCCTGTAGGCACTAGCATTTCCTTTTTGCAATTATTTACCAAGTAATTGCTGGGAAAAAAAAGGCAAGTAAATCAGACACAACTTCTACACTCATGGAATGTATGGTCAGTGGAAACATAGGCCCCATCAGCCTGCAAGAGGGACAAGTGTTAACAGGTGAGCATCCAATCCCAGACAGAAGAAGGAGAGGAGGTTTCACCAAGGACTGATGGAATCACCTGAGGTGAGAGTTAAAGGAGCCATCTTGGGGAAGTGCTGACAAGAGGGAAATAAAGCAGGGGAAAGGGAGCTCATGCAGAGGCCCTGTGGTAGGCAGAGTAAATAGGAAGCCAAGGTGAAGAGCGCTCAGAGAGCATGGAGTGAACTCCTAGAGGCCAGAGAACTAGGCAGGCACAGTGAGCACTCTGTCTTCATCCACAAGGGAAATGGTTGAGAGAAGGGGAGAAAAAACAGTATGGTAGGGAGAGAGAGAGAGAGATTAGAACTGACTACTAAGTGTAGAAGACCTGGGAGTAAAGAAACACTGGTCAAAAGAACTTAAAGTTAGGAGGTTAGTACAGTCATCTAGTAAAAAGAAACTGGACATGCTGAGTTGGAGCAACCTCAGATATCCAAGAAATGTCAAGTCATGGGACTATCCTGGGTCTCGGTTAACTCTACTGAATGGAACAAGGTGAACGAAGTGGATTGGTTGACCCTTTAATTATATAAGATGACAGATGACAATTTTTAAGGCACGGTTCTGTGCCTTAAAAAAGAAAGACCCTTCAAAATTTACTTAAGTCTATCAGTGTAAAATAGCACTTGTCTTATGTAATTGGTAAATTAGGCTTGTGTCTACCCAGAAACTATCACCCGAACATAGGGACTGGGACTGTGGGGATAAAAGAAAGGAAAAGGAGCTTAGTAAACATGAAATAAAGTTTGCAGTGTGTCTTGCCGAAAAGAGACCCAGTGAAATAGCTCCAACTTAAATTGCAGGATTCAGGCAGACTAAATAGTTAGGATGAAGAAACCTAAGAATTTGGACATTTGAGACAGGGAAATTTTAAAGTGTAGAGCCAAAGCACACTTTGTATGCCCCCTCAAAAGAATGGATCTTTTAAAAGTTAAATTTAAGTTTTCTCTTTGAGGCAACCTTGAGCTAACCAGAGATGCGCCAGGGTATTACAAAGTCAGGGCTGGGTACGCCTAACGTAAATGATGCCCGCACTCAGATGCTTCCAAACATCTGTCTCCTTGGCTGACGGCATGCTTTTAATCAGAAAGCTCGGCAGCTTCTTTGTGAGAAAAATGACCAATTCATCGGTGACACAAACAAAACTCAGAGCTAAAAAATTGTGATCCAGGAATGAAGCCCTCCAGTTAGTCCGTCTTCGGTGCCCACATTTACACCTATAAAAGATCATTCAAAATTGCGGTGGGATGGGGAATGACGAAATAAAGATAAAATAATGGTTTGGTATCAAGCAAACTGGGAAAATCCAAGAACACATACTTGGGGAATCACTGTGTATCTCACTTGCCCAGGCTCTCCTTATCAACAGATCAGGAATACAGAAGTTTTAATTGAAATGAGAACATACTCAGGTTTTCACCATCAGCACCAAAATCTCTCGTCCATAAATACAATAAATAAAAACACTTTAAAAATTCTGGTTCTCATCCGCGGCCAGCTATAAGGAAAGAAGAAAGGAGAGAAAAGGGCCAAAGCTAAGAGCGGGGAATGAAAACAGACGAACATGGGAGAGAGAGACATGCCACACAGGAGGGAAATTCAAGGAGGAGAAAGAAAGGAAAGGCGGAAGAGAACGAAGGAGCAAAAGCATGAAAGCTGGCAGAGAGATACAAGGAGAAACACAGATTAGAAATATAAAGAAGAAAAAGCCCAAATAGAAAGATAAAACACACATACTTCCTAGAACCTTCCTTACCAATCTCAAGATTGTTAAAGGCTTTTCCATGTATCTTACCCTTGGGCAATCATGCTAGTATGGAACAATCAATTCTTGAGTAGGGGCTAAGCATTCAAGTCCATCAGCTTGGGAGGAAATCAAACATCATGTAGATCGCCACCCGACAGCCCTGAAAGGTGCCTGTAAGGGCAGTCAGGTGCTGACTCTCAGACTTGCTTCTGCTTCCCCAACCTTGGACACTACACTGAGGCAACAGTAAGCCTGAGAGCAGCAGATCGGCAACAGTAAGCTTGAGCTGCGAACTGCAGTGACCAACAGAACACAGAGTTTCTTTTAATGTCAGACAATTGTGTGGCCGTTGGGGGAGCCTTAACCTGTGGGCAAGCAAGCAGCAGGGCCTGATGCTCTTTTTACACTGAGCAGGGGTCACAAGCTCACTCAGGGAACTAACGCATAGAAGTGACTGAGGTTGTTAAGATTTTCTACTTCTCTTTATACCAGCCTGCAATGAGGTTCTTTTCTTAGTTTACATCTGCAGGTTCTTAGGGTGCCGATGTATTATAAAAGTTCCAAGGGTCAGGTAAAATAAAGTGAATGTAACAGCCTCTTCAACCTTGTCTAAATTTTACAGGCTCTGTAACATACTGGGACGAGGTTCCTGACCTACTTATCTACACCTAGTTTCCTCACCATCGATTTAAAATTTAAAATTTAAATAATTATTTCTTGAAATCATTTAAGCCAGACGCTATGATATTTGCAGACAAACAGGAGAAAATATGGGCAAAGAAAAAAATAGTAAACAAATATAAAGTGGGTAGATGGAAGTAATATACATTATTGACAAATGCACTTACTACTTGTTTTTGGTGTGGGATAAAAAGAAAAGGTAGTAGGGGAAAAAAAGCCCTCCGAATGGTTAAAATTTATAGGAGACTGTGGCTTATTAACATACATCAGAAGCACTAAGTCTTAAATCCCGATCATTTAGCTAGAAGCTAATGCTAAAAACAGCCAGATTATCTTGAAATGTTCTTGATGAATGCATTATCTTTTCATTCTACAGAAATGAAAGAAAGGAAAATAACTTGAGATGAAATCAAATAAGAACTGGCACAAAAGACAGTTATGGCTCCTCAGGAAGAAATAGAGAGATGCTATCTGTCTCGTAAAGATATTTTAGACGACTTTTGAGAAGTGGGCTACATATAACCAACTTGTTCTATTGATTATGCTTGATTGGATATATAACACTCTGAAGGGGTTAAGAAAGATATAAGCATCAAAACTGTTTTATGGGAAAGTTACTGTCCATAGGTACTAAGCTGCTTTAAATATTAACTTTATATATTCATATCCTAATATCCAAAAGGCAGTCTATTTTACAGATAATTGGCTTGTAAATTTCCATCAGAAAAAATAAATTCTCCTTCCTGAATTTATTTTCTAAAAGCACAAGTTCAAGAAAGAGTTTTGGAGAAGAAAAATATGTTGATTAAAAATTAATGATTAAAGAAGGCTTTTCTTCGTCTACTCGGACAAGTTAGATATAAAATGAACAACTGTAACAAAGACAGACCTTATGGATTATGATATGGGGTTTTTTGTTCATTAAACTTTAATTTTTTTGATAATTCTAGATTCACACACAGTTGTAAGAAATAATAGAGAGGTCCTGCGTCCCCTTTATTTAGTTTCCCCAAATGGTACCATCTTGTACAACTATAGTACAATGACAGGTGCTTTTTTAGCCTGATATTAACCCTATGAATACTACACACTGTGGATATTATCAACTCCAACCTTTAATCTAGACATACAGAGCACTGCACTGTATGTATACTGTTGTTCAACTGAATTTATATGATCCATGCTAATAGGTAAAGCAACCGAAATCTTCATTTCTCTAAAATACTGGAAAATTTATGAATTTGCTTGGCACTTTAAGGATTACAGAATGAAAAAGTTTCTAGATTTGTGCTTATCAAAAGAAGAAAAAGAAAAAGAACAACACAGGTTGATTTGTGCATCTAAGTTTCTTAACCACTATATACTGAAATCTTTAAAAAACAAACATTTCCACGTCCTTGTATAAAATTGCCTATGAATGGTTGCCACTTTTAAAACACTACTCCTATAGAATCATCTTATTTATGAGATATTGGCCTATCTAGTATGATGTCATGAATTTCATAGCAATAAGTACAGTCTGGGAAGGAACAAGAATTTATTTCTTCTTCCCAGTGGCAGTGGTGCTTCTTCTGAAATTTCTTAAATAGCCGTGTTCGTATTTGGATGGCTGTGTCTAAAATCAAGTGCATGTACTCATAGATATGCAACAAGTTGTGGATCACTCTGGGAAGTCAGCAGAGCGATGGAGATTGATAATCAGCTTCTGGAAGATCAAGGTCATGACTCAACTTGCATTGAGTGAACCCTACACTCCTCTAAGAACTGTCATTGGAGATACCAAGCTGAAAGTTGTCACTGAAATGTGTTATCTTTTCAGAAGCTGTCAAGCGTTGCAAGTCAAGTAGAAAACCACATCAGAGAGCCCAGTGAATTGCCTTTGGCGGGCTTCCGGAATGTGGCACTGACAGGTGGCGCTCATCTCCAAGCTCTGATTACACCCAACGTGGCAATACTCCCGATCACCATATTCAGTTAGTCTTAGGAGCAATATTCCTATCACAGTTTTCCAAAGGACACTCATATTTGAAAGATAAAGCAGGACAACTGGTAGAAAAATTCAGGATTGTAACAATAAGCACACATCTATATTGGCAGAGTAGAGGGGATGGTGAAAATTTGTGTACAAATAACACTACGATACATATGTTTTTTTCTGAGCAGCTACTCAAATGAGTGAATCAAGGTATAGGAGAGAGTAGCCTGCTGTAAAGCAAGAATGAGAATTGTTTATGGAGACATTATGAAAAAGAGCCCAAAGCCAGGAATCACTGTGCTGAGTAGGAAGCAATTCTATGGACAAATCAGGGCAACCAAAAGCAATCAATCATGAATAATTTCAGACAAAGTTTCAGACAAAATTGCTGGTTTGGAGTAAGAAAATGGATCCCCGAAGTTGTACGTGCAGCCAGTTAGGTTAAAAGAAAAGGCAACTCTGTGACCCACAACATGAATGGGATCAAAGGGCTGATAGCAAAGTAATTTTAGCCCAGCATGAGGGTTTCAGGCAGCCAAGGCTCCAAAAGGGATTACTAAAAGTGGTGTGCAGTGACAGCCTCGGTTACAAAGGGATCATTGAAAGAGAGCAAGGGAAAGAGGGAGGAGGAGGGAGAGAGCGCACCTGTGGGCCAGCCTCGGAGCTTTTTAAAAATGAGTTAGGGTTATAAGAATTCAAAAATTAGATATGAAAAATATCTTTAGCATCAACAGAATTCCAGGTAGCACTAGGCAGAGATGTATCATAACACCCTGATGTTTATTTTCAGATCATACAGTGGGACACAGCAAGGCATTCTCCGCTATTTCCATGGACAATCTATAGCTGATAGACTGCATAACAGCACTTAAGAAGGAGGCAGCTCTTTGTATTAGCAATGGTGAAAATACGATGATTCAAATTCATAGATCCCAAAATCCAATCTCTATAGGAGGATCAAATTGATGGTCCAATACACAAAGGGCTGAGAAAGCATTCATCTACATTCTAATACAATAAGAAATATTAAGAAAGTAAAATCTTGAAGAAGAAAAGAATTTTATTTCTACTGTCAAATAGAACTTTTTGCAACAACAGAATGTTCTCTATCTGTGCTACCTGATATGGTAGATGCTAGCCATATGTGGCTGCTGAGCACTTGAAATGTAGCTAGTACAATATTCTTCAAAGTGGTATATAAATTTAATGCAATCCTTATCAAAATTCCAATGGCATTTTTCATGGAAGTAGTAAAAACAGTCCTAAAATTCCTATAGAGCCACAAATAATCCTGAACAGTCAAAGTAATCCTGACAAAAAAGAACAAAGCTGGAGGCATACTTACTGATTTCAAATTATACTACAAAGCTATAGTAATCAAAAGGTATGGTACTGGCCTAAAAACAAACAGAAAGACAAATAGAATGGAATCTAGAGCACAGAAATAAACCCACGGAGATATGGTCAGCTAATATTTGACAAGAGAGGCAAGAACATTCAATGGGGAAAGGACGGTCTCTTCAATAAATGATGCTGGGAAAATGGGATGTTCACATATAAAGAATGAAACTGGACCCCTACCTTATATCACTCACAAAAATTAATTGGAAATAGATTAAAGCCTTAAATCTAAGACCTGAACTGCAAAACTCAGAAGAAAACAGGGAAAAAGTTCCTTGACATTGGTCTTGATGATAATAATTTGAATATGACACCAAAAGCAGAAGCAAAAAAAGCAAAAATAAACAAATGAGATTACATCGAACTAAAAAACTCTGCAGAGAAAAAAGAACAATCCACAACAACAACAACAACAACAACAACAAAAAGGCATATTTCAATTAAATCACAATAAACCTGGAAAAAATAAATAAATCAAGTGGCCCCCCCAAAAAAAACCCCACAAAGATCTGCATGTGTATCTTCTCTGCTTTCAAATACTGCAAATGGACAATCTAACAAAGGGGGGTGGAGAAATGATACGTGGCTAGTAAAAATGAGTGAGAGATTTCATTCTTACTTAATTTTAATTAATTAAAATTTATATTTAGCCAAATGTGACTAAATTGTGACTGTGACAAACCTACGTCAAAAGAAAGAAAAGCCTTAAGTGCAGAAGTGGAAGCAGACACATGAAGGAAGAACTAACACACAGGCTTTGAAATCAGGGGACCTGTCCAGTAGCCACCATACTGGACAGAACAGATTCTTAAAAGTCGTGCTATATACTTTCCATACATTAATTCATTTAATCCTTACAACTCTACCATGTTGATATAATTTTATTACCTACATCATCACATTTTTTAAAATCAAAGGCAGAGAGTGGTTAAGTAATTTGCCCAAAATCACACAACTCATAAAGCAAGAGGCTGGTTCTCAAACTAAGGGCTGATTCCAAAGTTCTCATTCAGCGATGTGTTCTCGATAGCTATGTGCCCTACTTAAGGAGCAAGTCATAGTTAAGGTAAATATCAGGGAATCCAAATATATTTCATGGTGCTTTATGGACAGTTAAAGAAGACAGAGTCTACCTGTTTTCCCTGTGTTTTTCATCCAGGTTTTGTTAGAAGATTCGTTGTCGAAGCCATCAAGCTGCAGCTCCTGGTACTCTTCGCCAACACGAGCATACTGGTCTAAGATGTCTATAGGAGACTGGTGACGGCCCCCACAGCTGACACTAGATGTTACCCAGTGCTGAGGCCCATAGGCACCTGTTAAAAGAAAACAATACTTCAATCCTCATGGTTGAAGGGTCAGGAATTGAACAAATAAGAAGTAGGAAGCCAAGCACCGCATTTCCCAAGTAGGAGTATTTTCCTATTCCTCTCCACTCTAAAAATGTCAGTGCATTGAAAACTATGGATCCAAGCCACTTGCTTGATACAGCAGGAAGATTTAAAGAAAGATACATTACTTAAGAAGGGTTTGCTTCTTGATTTGTAATCAAACATTTGCTAACTTTATCAGTAATCAGATTAAGAGAGTTGAGCAGGTTAGAGCTGTTCACATTTGTAAAAAGAAAATTAAATATTTCCTAAAATAAACAATTTATTCACCAGAAAACACCATAATTGATTTAGCATATTTTGCTATTGTGAATAGTATCCTAAACACAACTTTTTTCTTAGTTCCCAGGAGTTAGCTAGTGAGCCAGCAAAGGAAAAATAAATTTAAAATGAAAGCAACACAACACTGGACAAGAGGCATTAAAAATAATGCAGGCCAGTGAGGTAGGATTTTCCTGTGGCTAGCTGAAAGACTTTTCAATTTGGCCAGAGTCGGTACACACCTGTGAAATAAGGCTCTCACTTCTCCTTCTCAGTCCCTCTCTGTCACAGGAGATGGGGATATAAACTTACTTTCAGACTGGACTCAGCATTCATATAAATAAAGACTTTTGGGGGACATGTGTCACAGAAATAAAGGAAGGGAATGCAACTACAACACGTAATCCTAATGGGTACCAATCAGGCTTAGGTAGAGAAAACACTGTATATCTGCTTCTCTACCCTATTTGAAAATAAAATATTCTGGGGTGATGTCTATTAAGTTGATAATTAGTTCTGAGATTTTTCTGCACCCTACCTTTAACTTTCGTGACATGACAAAGCAGGAGTAGCTTGCTGGAAAAAAAAGATCCTTTGCTATAAAGATTAAGGTAAATCTCTTTTTGAGAATTCGACAGTAAATCTAAACTTTATAATTTTTAGAAGATAGAACTTAGTCTACCATATCAATCAAGCATAGTGTGTGTGTATACATACATATACATACACATGTATTCCCAGGTTTTTTAGCTTTACATTTCTTCACATATCAATCAGATAAAAGAGGAGGAATGGCCAAAGTGATTTTAGGAGATGCACCCATCCAAAACCCATATTTTTGGGCTTCGCTCTATACCTAACCTTGTATGATGGACACAAAGATATCTCAAGTCTCCCCACTATGGAATAAGAGCCCACACTTGTGTCCAACCCACCACCACACATTTATTTGCCTTGAGTTTTCCCATCCCCCCTAAGACTGAAAGTGCTCACAGCTGATGTAAAAAATGGTACCATGAAAAAGATACAAACACAGAAAATCTTTTCGGACATGGTAATGGAAGGTTCATGGCTGCAAAAGCAGTTGATGTAGCTCCCTAAAAATGATTCACGTACTTATCATCTGGCAAATAATAGCCTCTTTCTGTGCTTGGGTCATTTCCTCTAATCCTCATCCCAAACAGTAAGATAAAAGGCACTAACAACAACAACATAACTTGTTCACTCATTGACAAAGATGTAGCAACCGTGGAGCACTTTTCAAAATCAGTTACAAGTGCTATATCACTTTCTAGAAAAAGTGAAAGTCACCATTTTCTTTGCTGTAGAACTCCCCAACTAAATTCAGAATGGTCAAGGTCTTTTCACTCGTGTTATTTTTTTGCCTCTTGGTCAAATTCCCTTAAATCTATTATGAGTCATAAAGGAACAGAGTCGATTTGCATATATTCTAGGCAAACTTTATTTTCATGTCGTATCAATATATTTGAAGGAAAAAAAAGAAAGAAAAGAGCACATAATGAATGGCTCCAATTATCCTGTCGAGTCTTTAAATTTTCTTTTGGATGCCAACAAATTCCATTAAAAATTGAATAAAATGATTGTTGATATATTTGTTGGCTGACCAAAATGTAAATTTTGTTTAGCTACAGTTGGGCTTGTATATTCAAATTATAGAAACTAATATTTTAATATCGTGTGTATATACTACCTTTTAGAAACTCACTAGTACAATGAAATTACACTCAATGGAAAAATAAATGCATAGTAAAATAAATCCAAACATGTATGACTCCAAAGAAGAATGCAAGCTATCACCTGTAAAATCACAGACACCTGATAATTTACAAACTAATAAAAGAAAAGGATACTCTGCAACCTCGGAAAAGTACTTGCCATTCATATTACTTCTCATAACCTCCCAGACATGGGTGGAATATAATTTAGCACTCTATAAAAATATAGTCGGGATCCCTACCAGTTGGATTCATTTACTCACTGTTAACAACCTGAAGATTTAAGCTGACTGCATGCTTGCTTTCACACTTCCACCCAATACACGTTCAAGCGCAATGTTAATTGAAACTGATCTCCCACTTCGGATTTTAAATTAATTCTTCTTTGGAGTGCATCATGCTCCAGACACCCTTGCCTTGCAGAAACCCCTATGTCATTAGTGGAGGAAATAGAACACTTTTTCCAAGCTTGCAGGTATTGATTACCTATTCTCACATCGAAGCACCATTTCCATTCCATACTGTATAAATCTCTTCAGTGTTAAGAGACACTTTATAAAGGACTGAGAATTATATCATTAATCATTTGCAGTTGCCCAAGTCTCATAGTATTGAATGCTCTGTTTTTCCAAACTTTGAATAAATGCTTTTAAGTAAAAAAAAAAAAAAATGATACTAAATAAAGTAGCTTAAAACCTATTTTTCGGGGAAAGAAAACAAATCAGCAAGAAGCCTTCCTATCTCGGGTATGACATTAACTATCTAAAATAAGAAGAAAAAGTCATTTGCACTTTAGTTTCCCCTTATTGACTCTTGCTTGAATGAGAGGATATTTGCATTTTTGCAACTGGACTCATTTTGAACAGCTCACCGACTCTGACGTGGCCATCTAATATACAAGGCTATGTTCTCAAAAGGGGAGGGTGCAGCACAGGATAGAAAGCACAGAGCAGCTTGGGCTGCCAAAAATAATTTCCCATGTTGAGAGTCTTGTAGGAATGAGATCTTGATGGAGACATACTGCCAATAGCCAACATATCAGTACCAAATGAATCTACCAGTTTAGATTGAGTTTCTCACACAACTATAATGAGAAATATTTTCTTTTTTAAAAAATTCAAAGAATGCATCTGAAATCCCTTGCTAAATATCTGATCTCAGTGTAAATATCCCCTGGTCAGGGAGGCTGCCATGAAAAATGCACAGGGTTCTGCATTCTCCTGGCAGTGGGTTCTTGGTTTCCTTTGGCCTTCTAACTACTTATTTATGTAATTTATGTCTGTCTTCACCACTAGGCAGTTACTCTATGAGAACAGGTTCCTTCTGCATCCTGTTCAACCTTACTCCAAAGCCTAGCACAGGAACTTACACATAGTGAGTTCCTAACACATATTATGGGGGGGCACAAATAAGTGAACTTAAAGATGAGGTTAAAAAGTTGCATAGTTCTGTCCTCTAATGATACTTAAATCAAGTTCTCTATACATCATTTTGGTTTTAATTTTATACTTCTATCTGCTGACTTCTTACCAACTTTTCTCACTCCTTTCAAGTCAGGGTGTCAAATTCAGATGTTTCTTTCTCTATTCATTAATACGGTAAGTAAGTCTGAATGGTAATAAGGTAAAATAAACTGTATGTCAAGTGCATGTTGGAGTCTGTGTGCAAATTGAACAGCCCACCGACAGTGACTGTGGTTTTTAGAAGTGCCCGAACTTTGCTTTCAATGCCTTTTGTGAAGCGTGATTATTTTTCAAGTTCTCTTATTTTTTTCTGTTTTAACAGAGTTCGCTAATCAAAGAAGGTCAATCAAGGAGGAAAATTAGTTTTGTTAATCAATTCATCACTGTATTCATTTAAATATTAATTCGATACTTGCTCAGTACCAGTCGCAGAGCTGAGAAATGGGTGCTAGAGAGGAGCAGGGCTGCCCCAATTCTCTCGGGCAATGTAAGCTGCCTGCGGCTCAGTGTTCTCATCTGCACGATGGGGAAAATTAATGGTGTCCACATCAAAGGGTGGTTATGAGGATTATCTGAGATAATCCATGTAAAAGTACTTATACCAGTACCGAACAATAAAACTCAGCAAGTGGTGGCTGCTGTAACCATTGCCATTGTCACTGTGTTATAAAACGTGCAGCAAACTCTTGAGAACCTGACTATATAATGGAAGAAACAAATGTGAAGTCTAACCTCCACATCTAAGGTATGTGGAGGCATGCATTTTGTGGTATACAAAGAAAAGGAGGGGCCCTCCCTCAGGACAGGATTTAGAGAAGATGTGATGGTGGAAGGGACTCACTCCCTGAAGTGCAGAGAAATTTACTAAGCCCTCGTGTTTTCCACTTGGGCAGAGGACAAGAATCAAAAGTACAACTGACCCCTCGGTGAGGTGGAGCTGAATCCCAGCAACTGCTGGAACATTCTACAAATATTTGGCCAATACTCCTCAAAAATGCCAAGGTCATGAAAAAGAAGGAAAGACTGAAAAACTGTCACAGACCAAAGAAGACTAGGGAGTCATGACAAAAAGTGTAGTGTGCTATTCAAGATTGGTGGACCCAAACATGGAAATTAGCAGGAAAATTCCTGGCTCTGAATAAAGTTTGGAATTCAGTAAATAGTAACACACCAATATTTGTTTCCTCGTTGATCTTTGTCTATAGGGTCATTTTTTTGTGGGTACTCTGACAACAAAGATGAAGACATGTTTAGGAAACTGCACGGAAACCAAATAAAATCTAAGTTTTGTTAAATGGGTTACATTTTTAATATCCAGATTTTACTGGATCTACTGTTATATATTTGTGGGCAGGTCTAAAGTCTAACAGATGAAGGAGATGGGCATTGATTTATAGATAATGCTGGGACTGCTGTCATATCCTCTTTGTGAAAAAGTAATTTGCATGGAGCAAAGTCAAAGGAAAAGAGATGCCAGGCCTAAAGAAAATACAGCAAGCTTATGGCTGATACTTCATTATTTAAGGTTATACAAAAACTTTATAACATTGGTCATATTCGCATTTAAAAATTATGGTTAAGGAACAAAATTATTAGCTTAATTTATGGCTCATTTATACAGTAAAAGAACCTAATTCTACCTCCTTGGTGTACCATTAACAAGTCACTGTATTTTTCTCCTCTGCAGATGCTACAGTCAGTAGATCAGCATCAGGAAGACATATTTCTACAGTAGGGTGAATAAATCACAGAACTGGAGATTAATTTTGACTGGCCTGTTTAAGGCAAACAGAATTCCCCAAGTAAAAATTATAACAAATATTACAAATCTGGGCTCACATCTGAGATCTCACTTGATTTAACCCAAAGAACTTGGTTGATTGACATGCATACATTTTGAATCAAACCATTTTGTTAAAAGAAAAAAAAATTTTTTTTTTGAGAGCAACATCTCGTTTTGTCTACCAACTTCAGCAACATTACTTGAAAAGTCCAAATAATAACAAATATAACTGGTTAGCAAAAGACTTCTCTACAATTTAACTGTCTCACTTCATTATAGTTTGCAGTTAATACCTGACATAAGAAAAAGAGATAAAAATGCTACTTTTGGAGCACATAAATCACACTTTTGTCTAAAAGAAAGGAATTGCAAATATCTATGATTTGTGTTCTAAACTATGGTTTCTTTAAATACGTAAGAGGTTCTTTGCAGAAAATAAGCATACACCTTGAATTTATTTTACCATAATATATTCAAATAATGGTTTCTATTCACTAATGAAAAGCCATTAAAAATAATGAATTCTGTCTAAATCTAATTAAAAACAAAAATAATATACACGTTATGTGCTGTTTCTAGTCAAATATGCTTATTAATGCCTCCCTCAAGGAATTTATATTAGAAGTATTACCTAGATCCAGGGTTATTATCCTATATCTTGTTGTCTACTTTTAGCTAACAGCAACAATCCAAAAAATATGTATATTCAATTTTGTTACTTAATAGTATAATTAATGCTTTTTCTGCCAAATCTAAAACACATCTTTAAACTATTCCGTTTTTTAATTAAAAAGCTTTATGGGCTTTAGCTTATGATTCGTTTGCATTCTCCACTACTGGTAACTTAATTACCTTTTGTGCATCAATTGTTTTATATATAAAAATATACGTAAGAAAAGAAAAAATTGCTAAAAAATATTCATATTGCTGATCTCTCTGTTTTCATTTTTTTCACGTATAATTATGAAGTTCTTCACCATCGTTGAGAGGAATATTCTAATATTTAAGCCCTTGAGAAGGTAAATTTACCTTCCAAATAATAAAAGTTTGGTAAATTTTTCATTTAACAATTTGAGGTATAAAAACTTCATTCCTCCATTTCATATCAATGGTGTGTTTTGAGGTAATTTTCAGTAACGAACCATAGTACCAAAAATATATCAGACAGTAACACCAGAAATGAGAACTACTTAATTTGTTTAGCCAATTATTAATTGCTTCATTTCCCAGGGTTTCTATTTTAGCACTGAATGTTAAAAGTAATTTCAGGTCAAATGTAAAACAGCACAAATCTCTATATTATGAGTCCCAGATTCGAATTCTGATGCTGAAGATCTCTCTGGTGCCTATTTTACTGTTCTGCACTGTAAGCATGCATACAATTCACAGACCGGAGGATCCTAAAGATTCTTCAAAGACAAAGTCTGTACCTGTGCAGATGTACCTGAATTAAAAAGTTATATATCTCCAGTGGAATCTACCCACATCCAAACACGGACTCAAAATTTTTACTACTAATTGGAATGGTTTATTCATTCAAAGTCTAACTGATATTGTTTAAAGTTGTGCCAACGTTATTTTTGCTTCTTGTAAATTCTACACGAAATTGGTTACAAAAAGCAACTGAGCTATTAACAAAAATGTCACTACTCTTATTGTTCAATGCCAAACATGTGAAGTGTTTATAAACTACAGGTAAGTTTGCTCCAGACTTGAGGTTTTCAACCTTCAAATCAAGTTTGTCTTTAAGCAATCAACACTCTCCTTATGATAAAGATCAGTTCTTCCAGAATTCTGATGATCACCATAAACAGATATCCAAGGACTAAAAAGTTCACATGGCATAGTGAAAAATACCAAATGACTGTGTGATTACTTATTGATAAAGACAAGATTAATTAGCAATGCTGACAAGGGTACCAGAGGAGCAAGTGGTGGCAGTCATGTCACAAATTTACTCTTTCCATTTCCGTTTCTACTCTGGAAAGGGGAATCGAATGATGTAGTGGTCAAGTCTTATAATAATTCAACCTCCTTACACACAAATTAGAGGATTCTATCATATCATCTCTAAAACTCTTAAGAGTCTTAAATTCTAAACCCTTTTTGCAAACACCTGGAAGAATCAAATAGGCATATAAAACATCTGCTGATAGTCTAGCAAACCTTCGACCCCGCTGGACACATTCTTAAACGTAACCATAGGGATGCGATAAAGATTGAATAAATAATTACATACATACAGATCATGTCCAACAGTATCTGGCACATACGAAGTGTTCAGTAAACGTGATTGTCTATGCCTTCTTCTAGAATGGCATCTTCGCCCTAAGTTCTGGATGGCATGGCCCTGCTCCTGGCTCCAGAAATAGCTCCTGATTGGCATTTGGCAACTAGTTTACTTCCCTACTCCTTGACAAAGAGACTGACTTAGGAAGGAGTTAACTCAGGACTAAGCCAATTAGTGCATGGGATTTCCTGTCAGAGGGAATGACTTAGGTTGGTATTGAAATTCATTTCTTCATCAGCGATAAGGACTGAGAGGTATGTGTTACTGGAACTCTGATTGGCTGCAACGAGAACAGTTTTTCTAAATCTCACTGACCTGTGATTCTTCACTGTAGTCAATGAGGAAGAATGGGGGAATAATGCTAATTATACTTCTTCACCCTCGTCCCTATGCTGCTGGGGTGACACCAAAGTTCTGGGGCGACATCAAAGTTCAAATCATCCCCAAACGGTAATAGTGCTATTCAAAAAAAGGCTCCAGACTTCTGCTCAGAGCCAAAGGGAAGAACCCAACTTCCTTTCTGAATGTGAATGAAGAAGAGGAAGGGAGTGGACTGAATTGAAACCAACAGGGAATCAGCTAGAGGCCAAAGCTGACAAATAAAAAGGCAAGAAGAGAAAGTACATACACACACAGACACACATATATGTAGGACCTGATCAAAACCATTCCTAAAATTAAAATTTTATCTCTAGACTTTTCAATTTTAAGTGTCTTTCTATTTAAAATAGCTCGAGTAGGCTTTTTGTGACTAAAAAAATATAAGATAAGATCAGAATGTTGGTTTAAAAAGACCAACAGTTAAATTATTCAATTCTTTCTACATTTATCACTAAGATAAAAATGTCAGATTATAAAGGTAAAAATCAGGACTGCATGCTGGATGAAATATATAAGGATAACATCTCCTGATCGCTCCTCCCTCCTCCGTCTCTTTCTTCCCACTCTCTTTCCCTATAGAAAAGGAATGAATATACTTGGATAAGGGTTTAAAGATCTCATTTAGACAAAAGGAGAGGGAACAAGCTCTGAAGTCCCTTGCTGTAAATTCTTACTTCCTTGGTAACACCGAGGTCATGGGATAAGAATCCGTGAAAGTTTTAATGGGAACAGTTGCCTCTCACCAAAGTCTTCTGCCTCAGAGCGGAGCTACAACACAAGTTATTTCACAGGGAAGACTGGTGGAGGGGACCCTGCACTATTCCCAGAGGTCAAAGCTGCCCCACAGGGAGGGAAACAAAACTGACAGCTAAAGCCTGGGATTCCCTATCTTTGGATGGGACGCCTTTTTCACACTGTGTTGTCAAACCTAAACTGCTTCAACTCACGAGAAATTCCAGTCCCAAAGAGGAAAAGGGCAAAATTTCCAGAGACAGAATTTGGGAGTCTGGTGCTTGGGAGGAATAATTGTCTATATACCAGCCTACTGACATAAGGGCTGAGGAAAAAGAACAAGAAATTAAAAACAGTTTTATGAGGCACTCACTCAACAGCTGAAGGGACTGGTATGCAAGCAGGGTGTGGGACTGGCAAACACTTCAGAGGGTGCAGACAGGATGATTAACACCCTTCCTATGACAACTATAAAAGGAGGAATGTATGCTCCAAAATGTATTAACTATTAAATGTTATCTAGGGAAATGTCTAGACATAAAACATTTTATGAAGTAAAGCCAAAACAACATGATGGATTCTGTATCTCTGTCACACTGCGAACAGTTCATTTTAAGTTGTACTTTTCTCTATTGAAATAAACTTGTAATGTAAGTTAACTTCCAAAACAGAGGACTTAGAAAAAAATCAGAGATTTTGCAGAACTAACAGTGACAAAAGAACATGAACAACTCTGTTCATTCAGCTAATCAGAGGAGCCTTTGCTAATTTAGCTATCTAAAACAGCAAGTCCATCACTGTTTGTTCTTTGTCATTTCTCTTCCTAGTATATGGTCCATGAAAAATAAGCTCCAAGACGTCAGGACTTGTCTATTTTGTTCACGCAGCACACAGAAGCTACTCAACAAATTAAAAAATGTACAAAAATGTTAGAACTAGGATGAGGCATTCCCCCAAAATTCAGTTATCAAGATAAATATCTTAAAATTTAAAATGAATGCAAAAATTCCATGATGAACAAAATATAACACTTTATTTAAAGACATTAGCAGTAACAGTACCCTATGAAGTCATACTGGAGTCTGAGATAGAAGAAAAAAATCAATAATAAAAAAGATTAAAATATAATTTATCTTGATTGACGAGTACTTTGACACCCTCACCCAACACCTACTATAAATTACTGAGTGACTATTTAATAGTATACATCAGTAAAATGACATCAATACGGCATCATATTCTCCAATATTCTACTTGGAGAATATTCAGTATGTGCCAGGATTTGTGATGAAAACTTTCTACATTTTTATCTCCTTTGACCCTATCAACAAATCCTGTCAAGTACGTACTAGGTTCCCCCATTTCATACATAAAGAAATCGAGGCTTAGAAACTGCAAAACTACCCCCATATAGTAAATGACAGATCAAGGAGTCAATTCCAGATCTACGAAACGAACCCATGCTCTAAAACAGAGGTTTGCAAACTATGGTACATGAGACAAATCAAGGCCCGCCATCTGCTTTTGTAAATAGTTTTACTGGAACACAGCAACGTCCACTCTTTTACATATTATCTATGGTTGCTTTTGTGCTTTAACACAAGACTTGAGCAGCTCTGAAGTAGGCAACAAAACCCAAAATATTTACCTTCTGGCTTTTTGTTTATAATCTGAAAGAACTGGCAATAATGTAAATATCCATCAATAGGAACTGGCTAAATAAACTACATCTATTACTTAAAACTATACAATGGTGCAAAAGTAGATAATCCTACTCTACAGTAAGTTCCAACTGGATCTAAGATTTAAATATTTAAAGTAAATAAAAGTCTAAAAACACAGTTATGGGAAAATTTGAAGTAGGGAAAGCATTTTTACACATCGTGTACAAAGAAAAAAACCCCAAATCAAAAAAACTGGCAAAATCAAATACATTAAAGAAATATTTAATTTTCTGATTGCAGAAAGCACCATAAAAAAAATCAAAACACAAATAATCAGCAAAACATCAGCAATTCATACAAAACAATGAAAAGTTCTTTAGTGTTTCAAGAGATTCTAGAAATCACTAATCCAAAACCCCATTTAAAAATGGGCAAAGGATATGAACCAACAGTTCAAAAAGAGGAAATATGAATGGCCATTTAACATAGGAAAAGTTGCTGTGCCTCACCAATAATGAGAAACACAAATTAAAATTATATAGATGCATTCTTTCACCTACTAAATTTGCAAACATCAAGATTTTTGATTACACACTGTTAGTAAGGATGTATTCAAATAAGCACTTTCATTTACAGCTACTGAGCAATTGAAACAATCTTTACAGAAGAAACTTTGCAATAACTATTAAAATTACAAATGTGCACTCCTTTGACCCTGGCATTAATTATGCAAACACACTTGCATATGTACAAAGCTAGAGATAGTTAATTACTACTTGCATCACTAGTAATATTCAAGATTAGAAACAACATATATGTCACCAAAGGTCTAATTAACTAAACTGGCAAACCAGTGCCATGGAACAGCGTAGGACTAGACTAGAAAAGAAAGAAACCTCCTTAAGCTAAAAATGGTAAAACTTCCAAGTTGTATTTTTTATATAACACTATAATATGCTACCATTTGTGTTTAAAAATGACAAAACAAATGACCACAGATATATATATATATACACACACACACACACACATACACATATATATATACGCACATGACCACAGATATATATATGTAGATATGTATATATGAAAAAACATATAAGAACCATAATACTAGTAAATGATGAGGAAATAAGTATAGAAGTATTTCAGTACTTATCTCTTTTTCACTTTTTGAACTTTAAACCACATTAATATATTACTTATTTAAAAGCTAAATTTTTAAAATTTATGGAAATGTAAAGTGGAGGAAGGAGTATCTGACATCATTCGCTGAGGAAAAAGCTAGTTGCAGAGACATTAATATAGAATTACATCATATCAGGTAAAAAGAAAATTAAATACAAATCAAAAGCAGTGACAAAAAAGACAAAGATTAAGAGGAAACTTGCTAAATTGTTAATGGTGGTTACCTCTGGGGTGAGAATTCCAAAGATGTTATTATAATATAGAAAGATATTTATTTTGACAATACATACATGTAGTACTTCTGTAATTAACAACAACAAAAAATCTTATTTTAAAAACTGGATATATATGCTTCTAAGACCTTGGTCTGGAAGCATTCTCAAAGAACTCTGAGGTCTTAATAGATTATGGCGTGCACTCTCAACAGGGATAACATGGCCCCAATATAGTGAAAGTTTGTTCTGGAGGCAAAATTTATTATTCTTTTTGTCTTTAAAGCACAGATATACATCGAGTACATAATCAGATATACAAACTATCTATGGCATTAAATTTTCATGGGCTAGAGGGTGATTAGGGAAAAAAAAGTCTTAGAAGGCTACTTGGGGAAGGGGCAATAACAGAAAACAAGGTTGAGAGAAAAAAGATTATGGAATTATGTGGGCAAAAAAGATCCTTGGGTCTTTTCATGTGTCTATTAAGTCGCATCCATCTTAAAGCACATATTTTAATTTAATCTTAAAATGAGATGACTATATTAAAAAGTTAGTATTACTGAGAAGCCATTATGTTCCTCACTATAATTTTATATTTTAACCCCACATAAAAACCCCGTAAATTAATAATACTCCCTCCCTGTAAGTTATTACCAATGGAAAACTGAGATTCAACTTACTAGTTGGGCAAGCACTGAAGCTGTGACTAGAAACAGTCTGTACAGCTCTTCCATTCGGCTGTATCACCTGCTGCTTCTCTATTAAATCATATTTAATTTTCATCCATCATTCCCGCCTCTCAGGAACTGGAGAGATCCTGATTTCAGACCTATGCCTCCTGGCAACATGCCATTCACAAATAAATCCATCTCCTTTGTCAAGTTGTTGATAAAAATACTCAAAACACCAGGGCCAAGGGTATCACTCTCTACCATTACAGTGGTGCTTAGTCAGAATTCCCTGGGAAGTTTTTCAATCTACTGCGAATCCTCGTTTCTCCATCTCATCTCTGAGAATATCAAGAACTATTCTGTCAAGGCTCTGTCTGAAATCCAGATACCGCTGTTGGCTGCATTTGAAAATTCTGTCATGTTTTCAACATATGACTGAGCTCTAAAACAGGGGGGTCCCTCCCTGAAGAATACTAGCACACAATGCTTCGAGGGCAAGACACACTTTAATTTCCTCACTCTTGTTTTCCACACAGGGCAGGCATTGGATAAACAAGTGCTGCATGAAATAAATGAAGCATACCAGAGAATTATAAAAAAATAACAAATCTATGAAAACACAAAAATGGCCAGCTTACTTCTTTTTCATTCTGTCGAAAATTTGTGGTCAAAATAAAACGTTTGATTAAAATCTTCACAAACTTTAAGGATCACTATTTTATTTTTAAGGACCAAACTGATCAATGATGGAAGAGAAACAAATGCAACTCTTACAGATGGGATCTATTTATATTGACCACAGAGAAAGTGGTCACCATAAAACAAACAAACAAACAAAAAACACTCTCGGGAATTTTATTTGTAAGTGAAACACATTTTCATTTCAGGATTTAAGTGGCAAGACAAAGCCCTTGAGAATGGAAACAGTGGCTCCTAAATGCTGAACCAAAGACCAGAGTTAGGCTTTATGCAGTAGAGAACTTCTTTAAAAACAAAATCCACATGCCTGAGCCACCATATCAGCATCTCCAAGAGAGGGGTCAAGGAAACTGTGTTTTGAGAACAATGAAAATAGCCATGAATAGTACTAAGAGCTAACACTGAGTACTAACTGTTACCAGACACTGCATGCACTAAGTGTTTTACAGATATCATCTCACATAATACCCAAATCGACCAAGAGCTATAAACTTCATTATTATCCCTGTTATGTAGATGAGGCATGTGAGAGTCGGAGGGTAACTTGTCCAAGATCACCCTCCTAGTAACTCTCCACTTCACACTCATTCTTTATATACAGCTCACGTTTATAGGCCAGTGACAATGGACCTTGGTCCATTGATTATCTTATTTGCACCTGACAGTACTATCCCCATTTTATGGATGAAAATACCACAGTTAATTTATTTGGTATTTAGATCACACCATTAAGCAAGTAGTGGAGTCAGGATTCAAACTCAGACAGTTGGCTCCGAAGTCCCCCAATAAAAAAATATCTTGTTATAGTGATATCTAAATGGGTAGATACTTCTGGGCAGTTCTAATATTAACCAAATCTGGAGGTCAATTTCAACTTGGATTACATGTCTAGGTCCAAAAAGCTGCTCCACAAAGAACTGAATCTCTCAGCCTAGGTAACAGGTTGGGGAAAATAGCCTACTGGTAGCTTTGACTTTGGTTCCTTAAAATCAGAAAAGTAAATATCATCAAAGTACTAACATTTTTAACAAAATCATGTCTTTGTAGGTGGGACATAAAGCTAAGTATGATGATAAATGAAGTGAGTAACCAACTGCTTTTGTTGTCTAAAGACAGCTATTCAGAGAAAGACAGAATGTCCCATAATTATCATACTAAATTTGAGAAGACTCATTCCATAAGCATTGCAAAACTAAGACGGAAGGAAAAAACAACGGAAAAATTACATGCACACTAACTGAAATCGCACACATCTTTATGTTCTAAGAGGGTTTGCCTTAATTAAAGTAACAAAAGATTTTTAAGTATTTAAAAATAATACCAACTCACTATAAAGAAAGGAGTGGTGAGGGGACAGATATCCACAGTGAA
>NW_011888822.1:2523044-2527234 GCF_000151845.1 Pteropus vampyrus | reverse complement strand
TTTTAAGGACCAAACTGATCAATGATGGAAGAGAAACAAATGCAACTCTTACAGATGGGATCTATTTATATTGACCACAGAGAAAGTGGTCACCATAAAACAAACAAACAAACAAAAAACACTCTCGGGAATTTTATTTGTAAGTGAAACACATTTTCATTTCAGGATTTAAGTGGCAAGACAAAGCCCTTGAGAATGGAAACAGTGGCTCCTAAATGCTGAACCAAAGACCAGAGTTAGGCTTTATGCAGTAGAGAACTTCTTTAAAAACAAAATCCACATGCCTGAGCCACCATATCAGCATCTCCAAGAGAGGGGTCAAGGAAACTGTGTTTTGAGAACAATGAAAATAGCCATGAATAGTACTAAGAGCTAACACTGAGTACTAACTGTTACCAGACACTGCATGCACTAAGTGTTTTACAGATATCATCTCACATAATACCCAAATCGACCAAGAGCTATAAACTTCATTATTATCCCTGTTATGTAGATGAGGCATGTGAGAGTCGGAGGGTAACTTGTCCAAGATCACCCTCCTAGTAACTCTCCACTTCACACTCATTCTTTATATACAGCTCACGTTTATAGGCCAGTGACAATGGACCTTGGTCCATTGATTATCTTATTTGCACCTGACAGTACTATCCCCATTTTATGGATGAAAATACCACAGTTAATTTATTTGGTATTTAGATCACACCATTAAGCAAGTAGTGGAGTCAGGATTCAAACTCAGACAGTTGGCTCCGAAGTCCCCCAATAAAAAAATATCTTGTTATAGTGATATCTAAATGGGTAGATACTTCTGGGCAGTTCTAATATTAACCAAATCTGGAGGTCAATTTCAACTTGGATTACATGTCTAGGTCCAAAAAGCTGCTCCACAAAGAACTGAATCTCTCAGCCTAGGTAACAGGTTGGGGAAAATAGCCTACTGGTAGCTTTGACTTTGGTTCCTTAAAATCAGAAAAGTAAATATCATCAAAGTACTAACATTTTTAACAAAATCATGTCTTTGTAGGTGGGACATAAAGCTAAGTATGATGATAAATGAAGTGAGTAACCAACTGCTTTTGTTGTCTAAAGACAGCTATTCAGAGAAAGACAGAATGTCCCATAATTATCATACTAAATTTGAGAAGACTCATTCCATAAGCATTGCAAAACTAAGACGGAAGGAAAAAACAACGGAAAAATTACATGCACACTAACTGAAATCGCACACATCTTTATGTTCTAAGAGGGTTTGCCTTAATTAAAGTAACAAAAGATTTTTAAGTATTTAAAAATAATACCAACTCACTATAAAGAAAGGAGTGGTGAGGGGACAGATATCCACAGTGAATGCTCAAATAAAACGAAAAAGTTTTGGCTTAAGGTATGCTGTGTGGTGTTGGTTTAGTAATTCTTAACTAGGTAATTAAGTATCACTAATACCATGAGAAAAAATCCTGACCACGTTCGATGTACATTTTTAAGAAGACAGAGCACAATTTGACAGTTTGGAGGACTCCTATAATGTCCGGAACTCTCCTTAAAAGGGGAAGAAATTAATCATTTTTTCAGACAATATAATAAAGAATCCTATTTGGCAAGATGCATAAGAAATAGATTTAAAAAAAAAAAACCTGAAGTTAGGACCCATATACTTGTCCTTGTGAATTCTAGAACTACAACACTGAATGATGCGAGCTTATGTCAAATTCCTGTTCACCCTATTGATGAACTTAGCTGGAATTTTTCAGTTCAGGAGCTCATATCCCACCGAAAATGTTTAGTGATTTCTAAAAAAAGTAAAATGCTGGTTGTGAAAAACAAGCTCTCTAATTAGAAAATTGGAAGTCCCTTCCTTGCACATAAAACCGCTAATACAGACAAAGTTTCAATACGAAATAATCATTTTTAAAAGATCCTGGACAGAGACAGGAAAATATGCTATAATCAGCTTTCATTCTCTTTGCAGCCATTGTATTCAACTGTGGACTTCAGGCCAATAGCAATGTGGGTATTAAGTTTTATTCATTTGTCCAAAAAGTTCTGAGTTCCCATGGGCACATCTGCTCCTGCTAAGCCTGGAGGAAGTCACTGGTAACATTGCCCTGCAAGCCTGGAGGGCTGCTGTTCTGAAAGGGGTACCAATTCTGACCCCTCACGACATGCTCCAGCAGAAGCTGCAGGCCCTACAGGGGACATTTGATCACAAAATCCATCTGCCTACACCTTATCTCCGTTAGTGATTACTAGGCATCTCAGATTTCACATGTGCAAACCTGAAGTTCAGGATCTTTCTTCTGTCTTGAACTTGGTACAGTGTGGTCTTTACCATCTTATGGGAACCCTTCAAAAGTGCTCCAAGCAAAACATGTGGTTTCATCCCTTACTTCTTTTTTATCTTATTCCCCAGATGCAGCAGCAAATCTTAGGCTGTACCTTAACAACGGATTTGATAGCTGACTACTTCTAGCCATTCCTACCTATTACCACTCAGGCCCAAGCCACCATCATCACTCACAGGGATTACTACAACTGTCCGCTACACTTACTTGCTGACTCACATTTCTCTCTTTCAGTCTATTACCAACACAGTAGCCAGTGATTTTGTTAAAACATAAGTCAGGTCATGTCACTCACTGCTTAAAACCCTCCACGGCATCCTTCATCTTTCAGAGGAAAAGCCAAAGACCTAAAAAATAGTCTACAAGGCTGAACGCATCTGCTCCCTGCCCTCAATTACCTCCCTGATCGCAGCTCCTACTTCTTTCTGTATTGATCCCTCTCTATGAACCACGCAGACCACCTTGCTGTCCCTTGAACGTGTCAAGCATATTCCCGCTGGCCTACCTACGGTAACAAGTAACCCTTCACCTCCTTGAGACCATCAATCACATGTCATTTTTCAATGAGACCTGCTCTGTCACACAAATTACATCCCTTATCCCAATGTACTTCCTTCTCCCTTTTTATTTTTTCCTCCATAGCACCCATCTCCTAACATTTTACATACTTATTTGTTTTGTATATTTTCTGTTGTCTATTCAAGGCGCCAACTGGAATGCAAACTCTAAAAGGACAGGGATGAGCTTCTTAGGTACACTGCTGTATATACACAGGTCAATCAACATTCAAACAGGAGCATTTGAGATCTTCCTCCCTGGCACTGTCAGTTTGGCTCAAATAAACTCATAAACAAACAAACAAACAAACAAACAAACAAAATATTCTAACAAGCATAAACAACAAGGTAGTCCTGGTTTAAAATAGAGTTTTAAACAAGTTATATGAGATAGATAGATGCTTAAATTTAACCATACTTAAATTTCAAGTATACGATTGAATGATTTCTGCATTTCTTATGGTAATTTTAAAAATAAAGAAGAGAGGAAAGTCTTTAAGTATGATTTTCTTTCTAACACTAAAACACAGATAGTCAAGAGATGACAAAGGAGTTAAAATCATTTTTTTCCTTTATTCACAAGAAAAAATTTTCTCAGCCATTCCAAAGTCACCCAGATATTCTATGCTGTTAAAGCAAATTAACTTGAATTGACATTAACACAAACAACCAGAAGAGATGCTTCACACGGTTAAAAAAAAAAAAAAAAGTGACATTTCATTAAATTGCTTAAAAATATTTATGACTGAAGTCAAATGAACAATTATCCGTGCTAAAAAGAAATAACAGGAATCCATCTACAGCTAGAGACAGATCTACCTCGAAACTACCACAAATTTGTTTTGAAATGTAATCTTGAAAACAACCTCACTGGTTTCATATTAATTTGCAAACCCATGTAATAAATATAACCTGCAGATATAACTTAGAAAGCACATGGCCATGTTCCACCTCCTCACTGCAGCTCTCCAGGAGGAAAAACCTTATCCCCGTTTCTCTCCTCCACCATCACAGCCATGAGGCGTGCTGGGCCAGACGGCTTGCTACCTAGGTTGGCTACGTACAACTGGAAGATGCCACGTTTTAGTCCTCAATGGTCAGATGTGCTCACCAGGGTCCACAAAGCACGTATAAGATGAAAGGAATGAAGAATACTAAGTCTGCAATGTATTTCGGGAAAATCATTTTTAAAAGTATAATTTGGAAAGCCCAGATCCACCTCATCTCCTCACTTTATTCTCTGATCACCCTCTACTAACCAACTTAGCCACATCCTGCCTTTCTAAATGAAGCC